>NW_027414328.1:0-182264 GCF_964106895.1 Numenius arquata
GTCCTGTAGGTTTCCATAAGCGCCCGCAGAGGTCTGAAGGGGCCCGTACTGTTCTGTAAGGATCCATAGGGTTCCGTAGAGCTTCGTAGGTTCCCTAGAGGCCTGTAGAGTACCGCAGGAGCCAGTAGTGTTCTGTAGGGGCCCGTAAGGTTCCTTCCGTAGGGGCTGGCAGTGTTCCGTAGGGTCCTCTAGGGTTGTGTAAGTGCCCGCAGCAGTCTGTAGGAGTCTGTGGGATTCTGTAAGGTTCTGGAGGGTTCTGCAGGGTTCTGTAGGGGCCCGTAGAGTTCCGTAGTGGCTGGTAAAGTTCCGTAGGGCCCTGTGGGGTTCTGTATGGACCTGTAGGGTTCTGTAGGGGCCTGCAGGCTTCTGTAAGTGCCCGCAGGTGTCTGTAGGGTTCTGTAGGGGTCTGTAGGGTTCCGTAGGCACCTGCAGTGTTCTGGAGGAGCCCATAGGGTTTTAGTGAGGTTCCGTTGTGTTGCTAAGGGTCTTGTAGAGTGCTGTCGGGTCCTGGAGTATTCTGTAGGGTTCCAGAAGGGCTTGTAGGGTTCCGTTGAAATCTGTAGGCTTCCCTAGGGGCCCGTGGAGTCCCGTAGATTTCCGTAGGGGCCTGTAGGGTTGTGTAAGTGCCCGCAGGGGTTGGTAGGAGCTTGTAGGGTGCCATAAGTTTCCCGAGGGTTGTGTAGGGTTCCGTAGGGGCCTGTGGTGTTCCCTAGGGGCCTGTAGAGTCTCGTACGGTTCTGTAGGGGCCTGTGGTGTTCCCTAGGGGCCTGTAGAGTCTCGTACGGTTCCGTAGGGGCCTGTGGTGTTCCCTAGGGGCCTCTAGAGTCTCGTACAGTTCCGTAGAGTCCTGTAGGTTTCCATAAGCGCCCGCAGAGGTCTGAAGGGGCCCGTACTGTTCCGTAAGGATCCATAGGGTTCCGTAGAGCTTCGTAGGTTCCCTAGAGGCCTGTAGAGTACCGCAGGAGCCAGTAGTGTTCTGTAGGGGCCCGTAAGGTTCCTTCCGTAGGGGCTGGCAGTGTTCCGTAGGGGCCTCTAGGGTTGTGTAAGTGCCCGCAGCAGTCTGTAGGAGTCTGTGGGATTCTGTAAGGTTCTGGAGGGTTCTGCAGGGTTCTGTAGGGGCCCGTAGAGTTCCGTAGTGGCTGGTAAAGTTCCGTAGGGCCCTGTGGGGTTCTGTATGGACCTGTAGGGTTCTGTAGGGGCCTGCAGGCTTCTGTAAGTGCCCGCAAGTGTCTGTAGGGTTTTGTAGGGGTCTATAGGGTTCCGTAGGCGCCTGCAGTGTTCTGTAGGAGCTCATAGGGTTTTAGTGAGGTTCCGTTGTGTTGCTAAGGGTCTTGTAGAGTGCTGTCGGGTCCTGGAGTATTCTGTAGGGTTCCAGAGGGGCTCGTAGGGTTCCGTTGAAATCTGTAGGCTTCCCTAGGGTCCCGTGGAGTCCCGTAGATTTCTGTAGGGACCTGTAGGGTTGTGTAAGTGCCCGCAGGGGTTGGTAGGAGCTTGTAGGGTGCCATAAGTTTCCCGAGGGTTGTGTAGGGTTCCGTAGGCGCCTGCAGTGTTCTGTAGGAGCTCATAGGGTTTTAGTGAGGTTCCGTTGTGTTGCTAAGGGTCTTGTAGAGTGCTGTCGGGTCCTGGAGTATTCTGTAGGGTTCCAGAGGGGCTCGTAGGGTTCCGTTGAAATCTGTAGGCTTCCCTAGGGGCCCGTGGAGTCCCGTAGATTTCCGTAGGGGCCTGTAGTGTTCCCTAGGGGCCTCTAGAGTCTCGTACAGTTCCGTAGGGTCCTGTAGGTTTCCATAAGCGCCCGCAGAGGTCTGAAGGGACCCGTACTGTTCCATAAGGATCCATAGGATTCCGTAGAGCTTCGTAGGTTCCCTAGAGGCCTGTAGAGTACCGCAGGAGCCAGTAGTGTTCTGTAGGGGCCCGTAAGGTTCCTTCCGTAGGGGCTGGCAGTGTTCCGTAGGGGCCTGTAGGGTTGTGTAAGTGCCCGCAGCAGTCTGTAGGAGTCTGTGGGATTCTGTAAGGTTCTGGAGGGTTCTGCAGGGTTCTGTAGGGGCCCGTAGAGTTCCGTAGTGGCTGGTAAAGTTCCGTAGGGCCCTGTGGGGTTCTGTATGGACCTGTAGGGTTCTGTAGGGGCCTGCAGGGTTCTGTAAGTGCCCACAGGTGTCTGTAGGGTTTTGTAGGGGTCTGTAGGGTTCCGTAGGCGCCTGCAGTGTTCTGTAGGAGCCCATAGGGTTTTAGTGAGGTTCCGTTGTGTTGCTAAGGGTCTTGTAGAGTGCTGTCGGGTCCTGGAGTATTCTGTAGGGTTCCAGAAGGGCTTGTAGGGTTCCGTCGAAATCTGTAGGCTTCCCTAGGGGCCCGTGGAGTCCCGTAGATTTCCGTAGGGGCCTGTAGGGTTGTGTAAGTGCCCGCAGGGGTTGGTAGGAGGTTGTAGGGTGCCATAAGTTTCCAGAGGGTTGTGTAGGGTTCCGTAGGGGCCTGTGGTGTTCCCTAGGGGCCTGTAGAGTCTCGTACGGTTCTGTAGGGGCCTGTGGTGTTCCCTAGGGGCCTGTAGAGTCTCGTACGGTTCCGTAGGGGCCTGTGGTGTTCCCTAGCGGCCTCTAGAGTCAGTTCCGTAGGGTCCTGTAGGTTTCCATAAGCGCCCGCAGAGGTCTGAAGGGGCCCGTACTGTTCCGTAAGGATCCATAGGGTTCCGTAGAGCTTCGTAGGTTCCCTAGAGGCCTGTAGAGTACCGCAGGAGCCAGTAGTGTTCTGTAGGGGCCCGTAAGGTTCCTTCCGTAGGGGCTGGCAGTGTTCCGTAGGGTCCTCTAGGGTTGTGTAAGTGCCCGCAGCAGTCTGTAGGAGTCTGTGGGATTCTGTAAGGTTCTGGAGGGTTCTGCAGGGTTCTGTAGGGGCCCGTAGAGTTCCGTAGTGGCTGGTAAAGTTCCGTAGGGCCCTGTGGGGTTCTGTATGGACCTGTAGGGTTCTGTAGGGGCCTGTAGGCTTCTGTAAGTGCCCGCAGGTGTCTGTAGGGTTCTGTAGGGGTCTGTAGGGTTCCGTAGGCACCTGCAGTGTTCTGGAGGAGCCCATAGGGTTTTAGTGAGGTTCCGTTGTGTTGCTAAGGGTCTTGTAGAGTGCTGTCGGGTCCTGGAGTATTCTGTAGGGTTCCAGAAGGGCTTGTAGGGTTCCGTCGAAATCTGTAGGCTTCCCTAGGGGCCCGTGGAGTCCCGTAGATTTCCGTAGGGGCCTGTAGGGTTGTGTAAGTGCCCGCAGGGGTTGGTAGGAGCTTGTAGGGTGCCATAAGTTTCCCGAGGGTTGTGTAGGGTTCCGTAGGGGCCTGTGGTGTTCCCTAGGGGCCTGTAGAGTCTCGTACGGTTCTGTAGGGGCCTGTGGTGTTCCCTAGGGGCCTGTAGAGTCTCGTACGGTTCCGTAGGGGCCTGTGGTGTTCCCTAGGGGCCTCTAGAGTCTCGTACAGTTCCGTAGAGTCCTGTAGGTTTCCATAAGCGCCCGCAGAGGTCTGAAGGGGCCCGTACTGTTCCATAAGGATCCATAGGGTTCCGTAGAGCTTCGTAGGTTCCCTAGAGGCCTGTAGAGTACCGCAGGAGCCAGTAGTGTTCTGTAGGGGCCCGTAGGGTTCCTTCCGTAGGGGCTGGCAGTGTTCCGTAGGGGCCTCTAGGGTTGTGTAAGTGCCCGCAGCAGTCTGTAGGAGTCTGTGGGATTCTGTAAGGTTCTGGAGGGTTCTGCAGGGTTCTGTAGGGGCCCGTAGAGTTCCGTAGTGGCTGGTAAAGTTCCGTAGGGCCCTGTGGGGTTCTGTATGGACCTGTAGGGTTCTGTAGGGGCCTGCAGGCTTCTGTAAGTGCCCGCAAGTGTCTGTAGGGTTTTGTAGGGGTCTATAGGGTTCCGTAGGCGCCTGCAGTGTTCTGTAGGAGCTCATAGGGTTTTAGTGAGGTTCCGTTGTGTTGCTAAGGGTCTTGTAGAGTGCTGTCGGGTCCTGGAGTATTCTGTAGGGTTCCAGAGGGGCTCGTAGGGTTCCGTTGAAATCTGTAGGCTTCCTAGGGTCCCGTGGAGTCCCGTAGATTTCTGTAGGGACCTGTAGGGTTGTGTAAGTGCCCGCAGGGGTGGGTAGGAGCTTGTAGGGTGCCATAAGTTTCCAGAGGGTTGTGTAGGGTTCCGTAGGCGCCTGCAGTGTTCTGTAGGAGCTCATAGGGTTTTAGTGAGGTTCCGTTGTGTTGCTAAGGGTCTTGTAGAGTGCTGTCGGGTCCTGGAGTATTCTGTAGGGTTCCAGAGGGGCTCGTAGGGTTCCGTTGAAATCTGTAGGCTTCCCTAGGGGCCCGTGGAGTCCCGTAGATTTCCGTAGGGGCCTGTAGTGTTCCCTAGGGGCCTCTAGAGTCTCGTACAGTTCCGTAGGGTCCTGTAGGTTTCCATAAGCGCCCGCAGAGGTCTGAAGGGACCCGTACTGTTCCATAAGGATCCATAGGATTCCGTAGAGCTTCGTAGGTTCCCTAGAGGCCTGTAGAGTACCGCAGGAGCCAGTAGTGTTCTGTAGGGGCCCGTAAGGTTCCTTCCGTAGGGGCTGGCAGTGTTCCGTAGGGGCCTCTAGGGTTGTGTAAGTGCCCGCAGCAGTCTGTAGGAGTCTGTGGGATTCTGTAAGGTTCTGGAGGGTTCTGCAGGGTTCTGTAGGGGCCCGTAGAGTTCCGTAGTGGCTGGTAAAGTTCCGTAGGGCCCTGTGGGGTTCTGTATGGACCTGTAGGGTTCTGTAGGGGCCTGCAGGGTTCTGTAAGTGCCCACAGGTGTCTGTAGGGTTTTGTAGGGGTCTGTAGGGTTCCGTAGGCGCCTGCAGTGTTCTGTAGGAGCCCATAGGGTTTTAGTGAGGTTCCGTTGTGTTGCTAAGGGTCTTGTAGAGTGCTGTCGGGTCCTGGAGTATTCTGTAGGGTTCCAGAAGGGCTTGTAGGGTTCCGTCGAAATCTGTAGGCTTCCCTAGGGGCCCGTGGAGTCCCGTAGATTTCCGTAGGGGCCTGTAGGGTTGTGTAAGTGCCCGCAGGGGTTGGTAGGAGGTTGTAGGGTGCCATAAGTTTCCAGAGGGTTGTGTAGGGTTCCGTAGGGGCCTGTGGTGTTCCCTAGGGGCCTGTAGAGTCTCGTACATTTCCATAGGGGCCTGTGGTGTTCCCTAGGGGCCTGTAGAGTCTCGTACGGTTCCGTAGGGGCCTGTGGTGTTCCCTAGCAGCCTCTAGAGTCTCGTACAGTTCCGTAGGGTCCTGTAGGTTTCCATAAGCGCCCGCAGAGGTCTGAAGGGACCCGTACTGTTCCATAAGGATCCATAGGCCTCCGTAGAGCTTCGTAGGTTCCCTAGAGGCCTGTAGAGTACCGCAGGAGCCAGTAGTGTTCTGTAGGGGCCCGTAAGGTTCCTCCCGTAGGGGCTGGCAGTGTTCCGTAGGGGCCTCTAGGGTTGTGTAAGTGCCCGCAGCAGTCTGTAGGAGTCTGTGGGATTCTGTAAGGTTCTGGAGGGTTCTGCAGCGTTCTGTAGGGGCCCGTAGAGTTCCGTAGTGGCTGGTAAAGTTCCGTAGGGCCCTGTGGGGTTCTGTATGGACCTGTAGGGTTCTGTAGGGGCCTGCAGGCTTCTGTAAGTGCCCGCAAGTGTCTGTAGGGTTCCGTAGGGGTCTGTAGGGTTCCGTAGGCACCTGCAGTGTTCTGTAGGAGCCCATAGGGTTTTAGTGAGGTTCCGTTGTGTTGCTAAGGGTCTTGTAGAGTGCTGTCGGGTCCTGGAGTATTCTGTAGGGTTCCAGAGGGGCTCGTAGGGTTCCGTTGAAATCTGTAGGCTTCCCTAGGGGCCCGTGGAGTCCCGTAGATTTCTGTAGGGACCTGTAGGGTTGTGTAAGTGCCCGCAGGGGTTGGTAGGAGCTTGTAGGGTGCCATAAGTTTCCCGAGGGTTGTGTAGGGTTCCGTAGGGGCCTGTGGTGTTCCCTAGGGGCCTGTAGAGTCTCGTACATTTCCATAGGGGCCTGTGGTGTTCCCTAGGGGACTGTAGAGTCTCGTACTTTTCCGTAGGGGCCTGTGGTGTTCCCTAGGGGCCTCTAGAGTCTCGTACAGTTCACTAGAGTCCTGTAGGTTTCCATAAGCGCCCGCAGAGGTCTGAAGGGGCCCGTACTGTTCCATAAGGATCCATAGGGTTCCGTAGAGCTTCGTAGGTTCCCTAGAGGCCTGTAGAGTACCGCAGGAGCCAGTAGTGTTCTGTAGGGGCCCGTAAGGTTCCTTCCGTAGGGGCTGGCAGTGTTCCGTAGGGGCCTGTAGGGTTGTGTAAGTGCCCGCAGCAGTCTGTAGGAGTCTGTGGGATTCTGTAAGGTTCTGGAGGGTTCTGCAGGGTTCTGTAGGGGCCCGTAGAGTTCCGTAGTGGCTGGTAAAGTTCCGTAGGGCCCTGTGGGGTTCTGTATGGACCTGTAGGGTTCTGTAGGGGCCTGCAGGCTTCTGTAAGTGCCCGCAAGTGTCTGTAGGGTTTTGTAGGGGTCTATAGGGTTCCGTAGGCGCCTGCAGTGTTCTGTAGGAGCCCATAGGGTTTTAGTGAGGTTCCGTTGTGTTGCTAAGGGTCTTGTAGAGTGCTGTCGTGTCCTGGAGTATTCTGTAGGGTTCCAGAGGGGCTCGTAGGGTTCCGTTGAAATCTGTAGGCTTCCCTAGGGTCCCGTGGAGTCCCGTAGATTTCTGTAGGGACCTGTAGGGTTGTGTAAGTGCCCGCAGGGGTTGGTAGGAGGTTGTAGGGTGCCATAAGTTTCCAGAGGGCTGTGTAGGGTTCCGTAGGCGCCTGCAGTGTTCTGTAGGAGCTCATAGGGTTTTAGTGAGGTTCCGTTGTGTTGCTAAGGGTCTTGTAGAGTGCTGTCGGGTCCTGGAGTATTCTGTAGGGTTCCAGAGGGGCTCGTAGGGTTCCGTTGAAATCTGTAGGCTTCCCTAGGGGCCCGTGGAGTCCCGTAGATTTCCGTAGGGGCCTGTAGTGTTCCCTAGGGGCCTCTAGAGTCTCGTACAGTTCCGTAGGGTCCTGTAGGTTTCCATAAGCGCCCGCAGAGGTCTGAAGGGACCCGTACTGTTCCATAAGGATCCATAGGATTCCGTAGAGCTTCGTAGGTTCCCTAGAGGCCTGTAGAGTACCGCAGGAGCCAGTAGTGTTCTGTAGGGGCCCGTAAGGTTCCTTCCGTAGGGGCTGGCAGTGTTCCGTAGGGTCCTCTAGGGTTGTGTAAGTGCCCGCAGCAGTCTGTAGGAGTCTGTGGGATTCTGTAAGGTTCTGGAGGGTTCTGCAGGGTTCTGTAGGGGCCCGTAGAGTTCCGTAGTGGCTGGTAAAGTTCCGTAGGGCCCTGTGGGGTTCTGTATGGACCTGTAGGGTTCTGTAGGGGCCTGCAGGGTTCTGTAAGTGCCCACAGGTGTCTGTAGGGTTTTGTAGGGGTCTGTAGGGTTCCGTAGGCGCCTGCAGTGTTCTGTAGGAGCCCATAGGGTTTTAGTGAGGTTCCGTTGTGTTGCTAAGGGTCTTGTAGAGTGCTGTCGGGTCCTGGAGTATTCTGTAGGGTTCCAGAAGGGCTTGTAGGGTTCCGTTGAAATCTGTAGGCTTCCCTAGGGGCCCGTGGAGTCCCGTAGATTTCCGTAGGGGCCTGTAGGGTTGTGTAAGTGCCCGCAGGGGTTGGTAGGAGCTTGTAGGGTGCCATAAGTTTCCAGAGGGTTGTGTAGGGTTCCGTAGGGGCCTGTGGTGTTCCCTAGGGGCCTGTAGAGTCTCGTACGGTTCTGTAGGGGCCTGTGGTGTTCCCTAGGGGCCTGTAGAGTCTCGTACGGTTCCGTAGGGGCCTGTGGTGTTCCCTAGCGGCCTCTAGAGTCTCGTACAGTTCCGTAGGGTCCTGTAGGTTTCCATAAGCGCCCGCAGAGGTCTGAAGGGGCCCGTACTGTTCCATAAGGATCCATAGGGTTCCGTAGAGCTTCGTAGGTTCCCTAGAGGCCTGTAGAGTACCGCAGGAGCCAGTAGTGTTCTGTAGGGGCCCGTAAGGTTCCTTCCGTAGGGGCTGGCAGTGTTCCGTAGGGTCCTCTAGGGTTGTGTAAGTGCCCGCAGCAGTCTGTAGGAGTCTGTGGGATTCTGTAAGGTTCTGGAGGGTTCTGCAGGGTTCTGTAGGGGCCCGTAGAGTTCCGTAGTGGCTGGTAAAGTTCCGTAGGGCCCTGTGGGGTTCTGTATGGACCTGTAGGGTTCTGTAGGGGCCTGCAGGCTTCTGTAAGTGCCCGCAAGTGTCTGTAGGGTTTTGTAGGGGTCTATAGGGTTCCGTAGGCGCCTGCAGTGTTCTGTAGGAGCTCATAGGGTTTTAGTGAGGTTCCGTTGTGTTGCTAAGGGTCTTGTAGAGTGCTGTCGGGTCCTGGAGTATTCTGTAGGGTTCCAGAGGGGCTCGTAGGGTTCCGTTGAAATCTGTAGGCTTCCCTAGGGTCCCGTGGAGTCCCGTAGATTTCTGTAGGGACCTGTAGGGTTCTGTAGGGGCCTGCAGGCTTCTGTAAGTGCCCGCAGGTGTCTGTAGGGTTCTGTAGGGGTCTGTAGGGTTCCGTAGGCACCTGCAGTGTTCTGTAGGAGCCCATAGGGTTTTAGTGAGGTTCCGTTGTGTTGCTAAGGGTCTTGTAGAGTGCTGTCGGGTCCTGGAGTATTCTGTAGGGTTCCAGAAGGGCTTGTAGGGTTCCGTCGAAATCTGTAGGCTTCCCTAGGGGCCCGTGGAGTCCCGTAGATTTCCGTAGGGGCCTGTAGGGTTGTGTAAGTGCCCGCAGGGGTTGGTAGGAGGTTGTAGGGTGCCATAAGTTTCCAGAGGGTTGTGTAGGGTTCCGTAGGGGCCTGTGGTGTTCCCTAGGGGCCTGTAGAGTCTCGTACGGTTCTGTAGGGGCCTGTGGTGTTCCCTAGGGGCCTGTAGAGTCTCGTACGGTTCCGTAGGGGCCTGTGGTGTTCCCTAGCGGCCTCTAGAGTCAGTTCCGTAGAGTCCTGTAGGTTTCCATAAGCGCCCGCAGAGGTCTGAAGGGGCCCGTACTGTTCTGTAAGGATCCATAGGGTTCCGTAGAGCTTCGTAGGTTCCCTAGAGGCCTGTAGAGTACCGCAGGAGCCAGTAGTGTTCTGTAGGGGCCCGTAAGGTTCCTTCCGTAGGGGCTGGCAGTGTTCCGTAGGGTCCTCTAGGGTTGTGTAAGTGCCCGCAGCAGTCTGTAGGAGTCTGTGGGATTCTGTAAGGTTCTGGAGGGTTCTGCAGGGTTCTGTAGGGGCCCGTAGAGTTCCGTAGTGGCTGGTAAAGTTCCGTAGGGCCCTGTGGGGTTCTGTATGGACCTGTAGGGTTCTGTAGGGGCCTGCAGGCTTCTGTAAGTGCCCGCAAGTGTCTGTAGGGTTTTGTAGGGGTCTATAGGGTTCCGTAGGCGCCTGCAGTGTTCTGTAGGAGCTCATAGGGTTTTAGTGAGGTTCCGTTGTGTTGCTAAGGGTCTTGTAGAGTGCTGTCGGGTCCTGGAGTATTCTGTAGGGTTCCAGAGGGGCTCGTAGGGTTCCGTTGAAATCTGTAGGCTTCCCTAGGGTCCCGTGGAGTCCCGTAGATTTCTGTAGGGACCTGTAGGGTTCTGTAGGGGCCTGCAGGCTTCTGTAAGTGCCCGCAGGTGTCTCTAGGGTTCTGTAGGGGTCTGTAGGGTTCCGTAGGCACCTGCAGTGTTCTGTAGGAGCCCATAGGGTTTTAGTGAGGTTCCGTTGTGTTGCTAAGGGTCTTGTAGAGTGCTGTCGGGTCCTGGAGTATTCTGTAGGGTTCCAGAAGGGCTTGTAGGGTTCCGTCGAAATCTGTAGGCTTCCCTAGGGGCCCGTGGAGTCCCGTAGATTTCCGTAGGGGCCTGTAGGGTTGTGTAAGTGCCCGCAGGGGTTGGTAGGAGGTTGTAGGGTGCCATAAGTTTCCAGAGGGTTGTGTAGGGTTCCGTAGGGGCCTGTGGTGTTCCCTAGGGGCCTGTAGAGTCTCGTACGGTTCTGTAGGGGCCTGTGGTGTTCCCTAGGGGCCTGTAGAGTCTCGTACGGTTCCGTAGGGGCCTGTGGTGTTCCCTAGCGGCCTCTAGAGTCAGTTCCGTAGAGTCCTGTAGGTTTCCATAAGCGCCCGCAGAGGTCTGAAGGGGCCCGTACTGTTCTGTAAGGATCCATAGGGTTCCGTAGAGCTTCGTAGGTTCCCTAGAGGCCTGTAGAGTACCGCAGGAGCCAGTAGTGTTCTGTAGGGGCCCGTAAGGTTCCTTCCGTAGGGGCTGGCAGTGTTCCGTAGGGTCCTCTAGGGTTGTGTAAGTGCCCGCAGCAGTCTGTAGGAGTCTGTGGGATTCTGTAAGGTTCTGGAGGGTTCTGCAGGGTTCTGTAGGGGCCCGTAGAGTTCCGTAGTGGCTGGTAAAGTTCCGTAGGGCCCTGTGGGGTTCTGTATGGACCTGTAGGGTTCTGTAGGGGCCTGCAGGCTTCTGTAAGTGCCCGCAGGTGTCTGTAGGGTTCTGTAGGGGTCTGTAGGGTTCCGTAGGCACCTGCAGTGTTCTGGAGGAGCCCATAGGGTTTTAGTGAGGTTCCGTTGTGTTGCTAAGGGTCTTGTAGAGTGCTGTCGGGTCCTGGAGTATTCTGTAGGGTTCCAGAAGGGCTTGTAGGGTTCCGTTGAAATCTGTAGGCTTCCCTAGGGGCCCGTGGAGTCCCGTAGATTTCCGTAGGGGCCTGTAGGGTTGTGTAAGTGCCCGCAGGGGTTGGTAGGAGCTTGTAGGGTGCCATAAGTTTCCCGAGGGTTGTGTAGGGTTCCGTAGGGGCCTGTGGTGTTCCCTAGGGGCCTGTAGAGTCTCGTACGGTTCTGTAGGGGCCTGTGGTGTTCCCTAGGGGCCTGTAGAGTCTCGTACGGTTCCGTAGGGGCCTGTGGTGTTCCCTAGGGGCCTCTAGAGTCTCGTACAGTTCCGTAGAGTCCTGTAGGTTTCCATAAGCGCCCGCAGAGGTCTGAAGGGGCCCGTACTGTTCCGTAAGGATCCATAGGGTTCCGTAGAGCTTCGTAGGTTCCCTAGAGGCCTGTAGAGTACCGCAGGAGCCAGTAGTGTTCTGTAGGGGCCCGTAAGGTTCCTTCCGTAGGGGCTGGCAGTGTTCCGTAGGGGCCTCTAGGGTTGTGTAAGTGCCCGCAGCAGTCTGTAGGAGTCTGTGGGATTCTGTAAGGTTCTGGAGGGTTCTGCAGGGTTCTGTAGGGGCCCGTAGAGTTCCGTAGTGGCTGGTAAAGTTCCGTAGGGCCCTGTGGGGTTCTGTATGGACCTGTAGGGTTCTGTAGGGGCCTGCAGGCTTCTGTAAGTGCCCGCAAGTGTCTGTAGGGTTTTGTAGGGGTCTATAGGGTTCCGTAGGCGCCTGCAGTGTTCTGTAGGAGCTCATAGGGTTTTAGTGAGGTTCCGTTGTGTTGCTAAGGGTCTTGTAGAGTGCTGTCGGGTCCTGGAGTATTCTGTAGGGTTCCAGAGGGGCTCGTAGGGTTCCGTTGAAATCTGTAGGCTTCCCTAGGGTCCCGTGGAGTCCCGTAGATTTCTGTAGGGACCTGTAGGGTTGTGTAAGTGCCCGCAGGGGTTGGTAGGAGCTTGTAGGGTGCCATAAGTTTCCCGAGGGTTGTGTAGGGTTCCGTAGGCGCCTGCAGTGTTCTGTAGGAGCTCATAGGGTTTTAGTGAGGTTCCGTTGTGTTGCTAAGGGTCTTGTAGAGTGCTGTCGGGTCCTGGAGTATTCTGTAGGGTTCCAGAGGGGCTCGTAGGGTTCCGTTGAAATCTGTAGGCTTCCCTAGGGGCCCGTGGAGTCCCGTAGATTTCCGTAGGGGCCTGTAGTGTTCCCTAGGGGCCTCTAGAGTCTCGTACAGTTCCGTAGGGTCCTGTAGGTTTCCATAAGCGCCCGCAGAGGTCTGAAGGGACCCGTACTGTTCCATAAGGATCCATAGGATTCCGTAGAGCTTCGTAGGTTCCCTAGAGGCCTGTAGAGTACCGCAGGAGCCAGTAGTGTTCTGTAGGGGCCCGTAAGGTTCCTTCCGTAGGGGCTGGCAGTGTTCCGTAGGGGCCTGTAGGGTTGTGTAAGTGCCCGCAGCAGTCTGTAGGAGTCTGTGGGATTCTGTAAGGTTCTGGAGGGTTCTGCAGGGTTCTGTAGGGGCCCGTAGAGTTCCGTAGTGGCTGGTAAAGTTCCGTAGGGCCCTGTGGGGTTCTGTATGGACCTGTAGGGTTCTGTAGGGGCCTGCAGGGTTCTGTAAGTGCCCACAGGTGTCTGTAGGGTTTTGTAGGGGTCTGTAGGGTTCCGTAGGCGCCTGCAGTGTTCTGTAGGAGCCCATAGGGTTTTAGTGAGGTTCCGTTGTGTTGCTAAGGGTCTTGTAGAGTGCTGTCGGGTCCTGGAGTATTCTGTAGGGTTCCAGAAGGGCTTGTAGGGTTCCGTCGAAATCTGTAGGCTTCCCTAGGGGCCCGTGGAGTCCCGTAGATTTCCGTAGGGGCCTGTAGGGTTGTGTAAGTGCCCGCAGGGGTTGGTAGGAGGTTGTAGGGTGCCATAAGTTTCCAGAGGGTTGTGTAGGGTTCCGTAGGGGCCTGTGGTGTTCCCTAGGGGCCTGTAGAGTCTCGTACGGTTCTGTAGGGGCCTGTGGTGTTCCCTAGGGGCCTGTAGAGTCTCGTACGGTTCCGTAGGGGCCTGTGGTGTTCCCTAGCGGCCTCTAGAGTCAGTTCCGTAGGGTCCTGTAGGTTTCCATAAGCGCCCGCAGAGGTCTGAAGGGGCCCGTACTGTTCCGTAAGGATCCATAGGGTTCCGTAGAGCTTCGTAGGTTCCCTAGAGGCCTGTAGAGTACCGCAGGAGCCAGTAGTGTTCTGTAGGGGCCCGTAAGGTTCCTTCCGTAGGGGCTGGCAGTGTTCCGTAGGGTCCTCTAGGGTTGTGTAAGTGCCCGCAGCAGTCTGTAGGAGTCTGTGGGATTCTGTAAGGTTCTGGAGGGTTCTGCAGGGTTCTGTAGGGGCCCGTAGAGTTCCGTAGTGGCTGGTAAAGTTCCGTAGGGCCCTGTGGGGTTCTGTATGGACCTGTAGGGTTCTGTAGGGGCCTGTAGGCTTCTGTAAGTGCCCGCAGGTGTCTGTAGGGTTCTGTAGGGGTCTGTAGGGTTCCGTAGGCACCTGCAGTGTTCTGGAGGAGCCCATAGGGTTTTAGTGAGGTTCCGTTGTGTTGCTAAGGGTCTTGTAGAGTGCTGTCGGGTCCTGGAGTATTCTGTAGGGTTCCAGAAGGGCTTGTAGGGTTCCGTCGAAATCTGTAGGCTTCCCTAGGGGCCCGTGGAGTCCCGTAGATTTCCGTAGGGGCCTGTAGGGTTGTGTAAGTGCCCGCAGGGGTTGGTAGGAGCTTGTAGGGTGCCATAAGTTTCCCGAGGGTTGTGTAGGGTTCCGTAGGGGCCTGTGGTGTTCCCTAGGGGCCTGTAGAGTCTCGTACGGTTCTGTAGGGGCCTGTGGTGTTCCCTAGGGGCCTGTAGAGTCTCGTACGGTTCCGTAGGGGCCTGTGGTGTTCCCTAGGGGCCTCTAGAGTCTCGTACAGTTCCGTAGAGTCCTGTAGGTTTCCATAAGCGCCCGCAGAGGTCTGAAGGGGCCCGTACTGTTCCATAAGGATCCATAGGGTTCCGTAGAGCTTCGTAGGTTCCCTAGAGGCCTGTAGAGTACCGCAGGAGCCAGTAGTGTTCTGTAGGGGCCCGTAGGGTTCCTTCCGTAGGGGCTGGCAGTGTTCCGTAGGGGCCTCTAGGGTTGTGTAAGTGCCCGCAGCAGTCTGTAGGAGTCTGTGGGATTCTGTAAGGTTCTGGAGGGTTCTGCAGGGTTCTGTAGGGGCCCGTAGAGTTCCGTAGTGGCTGGTAAAGTTCCGTAGGGCCCTGTGGGGTTCTGTATGGACCTGTAGGGTTCTGTAGGGGCCTGCAGGCTTCTGTAAGTGCCCGCAAGTGTCTGTAGGGTTTTGTAGGGGTCTATAGGGTTCCGTAGGCGCCTGCAGTGTTCTGTAGGAGCTCATAGGGTTTTAGTGAGGTTCCGTTGTGTTGCTAAGGGTCTTGTAGAGTGCTGTCGGGTCCTGGAGTATTCTGTAGGGTTCCAGAGGGGCTCGTAGGGTTCCGTTGAAATCTGTAGGCTTCCTAGGGTCCCGTGGAGTCCCGTAGATTTCTGTAGGGACCTGTAGGGTTGTGTAAGTGCCCGCAGGGGTGGGTAGGAGCTTGTAGGGTGCCATAAGTTTCCAGAGGGTTGTGTAGGGTTCCGTAGGCGCCTGCAGTGTTCTGTAGGAGCTCATAGGGTTTTAGTGAGGTTCCGTTGTGTTGCTAAGGGTCTTGTAGAGTGCTGTCGGGTCCTGGAGTATTCTGTAGGGTTCCAGAGGGGCTCGTAGGGTTCCGTTGAAATCTGTAGGCTTCCCTAGGGGCCCGTGGAGTCCCGTAGATTTCCGTAGGGGCCTGTAGTGTTCCCTAGGGGCCTCTAGAGTCTCGTACAGTTCCGTAGGGTCCTGTAGGTTTCCATAAGCGCCCGCAGAGGTCTGAAGGGACCCGTACTGTTCCATAAGGATCCATAGGATTCCGTAGAGCTTCGTAGGTTCCCTAGAGGCCTGTAGAGTACCGCAGGAGCCAGTAGTGTTCTGTAGGGGCCCGTAAGGTTCCTTCCGTAGGGGCTGGCAGTGTTCCGTAGGGGCCTCTAGGGTTGTGTAAGTGCCCGCAGCAGTCTGTAGGAGTCTGTGGGATTCTGTAAGGTTCTGGAGGGTTCTGCAGGGTTCTGTAGGGGCCCGTAGAGTTCCGTAGTGGCTGGTAAAGTTCCGTAGGGCCCTGTGGGGTTCTGTATGGACCTGTAGGGTTCTGTAGGGGCCTGCAGGGTTCTGTAAGTGCCCACAGGTGTCTGTAGGGTTTTGTAGGGGTCTGTAGGGTTCCGTAGGCGCCTGCAGTGTTCTGTAGGAGCCCATAGGGTTTTAGTGAGGTTCCGTTGTGTTGCTAAGGGTCTTGTAGAGTGCTGTCGGGTCCTGGAGTATTCTGTAGGGTTCCAGAAGGGCTTGTAGGGTTCCGTCGAAATCTGTAGGCTTCCCTAGGGGCCCGTGGAGTCCCGTAGATTTCCGTAGGGGCCTGTAGGGTTGTGTAAGTGCCCGCAGGGGTTGGTAGGAGGTTGTAGGGTGCCATAAGTTTCCAGAGGGTTGTGTAGGGTTCCGTAGGGGCCTGTGGTGTTCCCTAGGGGCCTGTAGAGTCTCGTACATTTCCATAGGGGCCTGTGGTGTTCCCTAGGGGCCTGTAGAGTCTCGTACGGTTCCGTAGGGGCCTGTGGTGTTCCCTAGCAGCCTCTAGAGTCTCGTACAGTTCCGTAGGGTCCTGTAGGTTTCCATAAGCGCCCGCAGAGGTCTGAAGGGACCCGTACTGTTCCATAAGGATCCATAGGCCTCCGTAGAGCTTCGTAGGTTCCCTAGAGGCCTGTAGAGTACCGCAGGAGCCAGTAGTGTTCTGTAGGGGCCCGTAAGGTTCCTCCCGTAGGGGCTGGCAGTGTTCCGTAGGGGCCTCTAGGGTTGTGTAAGTGCCCGCAGCAGTCTGTAGGAGTCTGTGGGATTCTGTAAGGTTCTGGAGGGTTCTGCAGCGTTCTGTAGGGGCCCGTAGAGTTCCGTAGTGGCTGGTAAAGTTCCGTAGGGCCCTGTGGGGTTCTGTATGGACCTGTAGGGTTCTGTAGGGGCCTGCAGGCTTCTGTAAGTGCCCGCAAGTGTCTGTAGGGTTCCGTAGGGGTCTGTAGGGTTCCGTAGGCACCTGCAGTGTTCTGTAGGAGCCCATAGGGTTTTAGTGAGGTTCCGTTGTGTTGCTAAGGGTCTTGTAGAGTGCTGTCGGGTCCTGGAGTATTCTGTAGGGTTCCAGAGGGGCTCGTAGGGTTCCGTTGAAATCTGTAGGCTTCCCTAGGGGCCCGTGGAGTCCCGTAGATTTCTGTAGGGACCTGTAGGGTTGTGTAAGTGCCCGCAGGGGTTGGTAGGAGCTTGTAGGGTGCCATAAGTTTCCCGAGGGTTGTGTAGGGTTCCGTAGGGGCCTGTGGTGTTCCCTAGGGGCCTGTAGAGTCTCGTACATTTCCATAGGGGCCTGTGGTGTTCCCTAGGGGACTGTAGAGTCTCGTACTTTTCCGTAGGGGCCTGTGGTGTTCCCTAGGGGCCTCTAGAGTCTCGTACAGTTCACTAGAGTCCTGTAGGTTTCCATAAGCGCCCGCAGAGGTCTGAAGGGGCCCGTACTGTTCCATAAGGATCCATAGGGTTCCGTAGAGCTTCGTAGGTTCCCTAGAGGCCTGTAGAGTACCGCAGGAGCCAGTAGTGTTCTGTAGGGGCCCGTAAGGTTCCTTCCGTAGGGGCTGGCAGTGTTCCGTAGGGGCCTGTAGGGTTGTGTAAGTGCCCGCAGCAGTCTGTAGGAGTCTGTGGGATTCTGTAAGGTTCTGGAGGGTTCTGCAGGGTTCTGTAGGGGCCCGTAGAGTTCCGTAGTGGCTGGTAAAGTTCCGTAGGGCCCTGTGGGGTTCTGTATGGACCTGTAGGGTTCTGTAGGGGCCTGCAGGCTTCTGTAAGTGCCCGCAAGTGTCTGTAGGGTTTTGTAGGGGTCTATAGGGTTCCGTAGGCGCCTGCAGTGTTCTGTAGGAGCCCATAGGGTTTTAGTGAGGTTCCGTTGTGTTGCTAAGGGTCTTGTAGAGTGCTGTCGTGTCCTGGAGTATTCTGTAGGGTTCCAGAGGGGCTCGTAGGGTTCCGTTGAAATCTGTAGGCTTCCCTAGGGTCCCGTGGAGTCCCGTAGATTTCTGTAGGGACCTGTAGGGTTGTGTAAGTGCCCGCAGGGGTTGGTAGGAGGTTGTAGGGTGCCATAAGTTTCCAGAGGGCTGTGTAGGGTTCCGTAGGCGCCTGCAGTGTTCTGTAGGAGCTCATAGGGTTTTAGTGAGGTTCCGTTGTGTTGCTAAGGGTCTTGTAGAGTGCTGTCGGGTCCTGGAGTATTCTGTAGGGTTCCAGAGGGGCTCGTAGGGTTCCGTTGAAATCTGTAGGCTTCCCTAGGGGCCCGTGGAGTCCCGTAGATTTCCGTAGGGGCCTGTAGTGTTCCCTAGGGGCCTCTAGAGTCTCGTACAGTTCCGTAGGGTCCTGTAGGTTTCCATAAGCGCCCGCAGAGGTCTGAAGGGACCCGTACTGTTCCATAAGGATCCATAGGATTCCGTAGAGCTTCGTAGGTTCCCTAGAGGCCTGTAGAGTACCGCAGGAGCCAGTAGTGTTCTGTAGGGGCCCGTAAGGTTCCTTCCGTAGGGGCTGGCAGTGTTCCGTAGGGTCCTCTAGGGTTGTGTAAGTGCCCGCAGCAGTCTGTAGGAGTCTGTGGGATTCTGTAAGGTTCTGGAGGGTTCTGCAGGGTTCTGTAGGGGCCCGTAGAGTTCCGTAGTGGCTGGTAAAGTTCCGTAGGGCCCTGTGGGGTTCTGTATGGACCTGTAGGGTTCTGTAGGGGCCTGCAGGGTTCTGTAAGTGCCCACAGGTGTCTGTAGGGTTTTGTAGGGGTCTGTAGGGTTCCGTAGGCGCCTGCAGTGTTCTGTAGGAGCCCATAGGGTTTTAGTGAGGTTCCGTTGTGTTGCTAAGGGTCTTGTAGAGTGCTGTCGGGTCCTGGAGTATTCTGTAGGGTTCCAGAAGGGCTTGTAGGGTTCCGTTGAAATCTGTAGGCTTCCCTAGGGGCCCGTGGAGTCCCGTAGATTTCCGTAGGGGCCTGTAGGGTTGTGTAAGTGCCCGCAGGGGTTGGTAGGAGCTTGTAGGGTGCCATAAGTTTCCAGAGGGTTGTGTAGGGTTCCGTAGGGGCCTGTGGTGTTCCCTAGGGGCCTGTAGAGTCTCGTACGGTTCTGTAGGGGCCTGTGGTGTTCCCTAGGGGCCTGTAGAGTCTCGTACGGTTCCGTAGGGGCCTGTGGTGTTCCCTAGCGGCCTCTAGAGTCTCGTACAGTTCCGTAGGGTCCTGTAGGTTTCCATAAGCGCCCGCAGAGGTCTGAAGGGGCCCGTACTGTTCCATAAGGATCCATAGGGTTCCGTAGAGCTTCGTAGGTTCCCTAGAGGCCTGTAGAGTACCGCAGGAGCCAGTAGTGTTCTGTAGGGGCCCGTAAGGTTCCTTCCGTAGGGGCTGGCAGTGTTCCGTAGGGTCCTCTAGGGTTGTGTAAGTGCCCGCAGCAGTCTGTAGGAGTCTGTGGGATTCTGTAAGGTTCTGGAGGGTTCTGCAGCGTTCTGTAGGGGCCCGTAGAGTTCCGTAGTGGCTGGTAAAGTTCCGTAGGGCCCTGTGGGGTTCTGTATGGACCTGTAGGGTTCTGTAGGGGCCTGTAGGCTTCTGTAAGTGCCCGCAAGTGTCTGTAGGGTTCTGTAGGGGTCTGTAGGGTTCCGTAGGCGCCTGCAGTGTTCGGTAGGAGCCCATAGGGTTTTAGTGAGGTTCCGTTGTGTTGCTAAGGGTCTTGTAGAGTGCTGTCGGGTCCTGGAGTATTCTGTAGGGTTCCAGAGGGGCTGGTAGGGTTCCGCTGAAATCTGTAGGCTTCCCTAGGGGCCCGTGGAGTCCCGTAGATTTCCGTAGGGGCCTGTAGGGTTGTGTAAGTGCCCGCAGGGGTTGGTAGGAGGTTGTAGGGTGCCATAAGTTTCCAGAGGGTTGTGTAGGGTTCCGTAGGGGCCTGTGGTGTTCCCTAGGGGCCTGTAGAGTCTCGTACATTTCCATAGGGGCCTGTGGTGTTCCCTAGGGGCCTGTAGAGTCTCGTACGGTTCCGTAGGGGCCTGTGGTGTTCCCTAGGGGCCTCTAGAGTCTCGTACAGTTCCGTAGGGTCCTGTAGGTTTCCATAAGCACCCGCAGAGGTCTGAAGGGGCCCGTACTGTTCCATAAGGATCCATAGGGTTCCGTAGAGCTTCGTAGGTTCCCTAGAGGCCTGTAGAGTACCGCAGGAGCCAGTAGTGTTCTGTAGGGGCCCGTAAGGTTCCTTCCGTAGGGGCTGGCAGTGTTCCGTAGGGGCCTCTAGGGTTGTGTAAGTGCCCGCAGCAGTCTGTAGGAGTCTGTGGGATTCTGTAAGGTTCTGGAGGGTTCTGCAGCGTTCTGTAGGGGCCCGTAGAGTTCCGTAGTGGCTGGTAAAGTTCCGTAGGGCCCTGTGGGGTTCTGTATGGACCTGTAGGGTTCTGTAGGGGCCTGCAGGCTTCTGTAAGTGCCCACAAGTGTCTGTAGGGTTCCGTAGGGGTCTGTAGGGTTCCGTAGGCACCTGCAGTGTTCTGTAGGAGCCCATAGGGTTTTAGTGAGGTTCCGTTGTGTTGCTAAGGGTCTTGTAGAGTGCTGTCGGGTCCTGGAGTATTCTGTAGGGTTCCAGAGGGGCTTGTAGGGTTCCGTCGAAATCTGTAGGCTTCCCTAGGGGCCCGTGGAGTCCCGTAGATTTCTGTAGGGACCTGTAGGGTTGTGTAAGTTCCCGCAGGGGTTGGTAGGAGCTTGTAGGGTGCCATAAGTTTCCCGAGGGTTGTGTAGGGTTCCGTAGGGGCCTGTGGTGTTCCCTAGGGGCCTGTAGAGTCTCGTACATTTCCATAGGGGCCTGTGGTGTTCCCTAGGGGACTGTAGAGTCTCGTACTTTTCCGTAGGGGCCTGTGGTGTTCCCTAGGGGCCTCTAGAGTCTCGTACAGTTCCGTAGGGTCCTGTAGGTTTCCATAAGCGCCCGCAGAGGTCTGAGGGACCCGTACTGTTCCATAAGGATCCATAGGGTTCCGTAGAGCTTCGTAGGTTCCCTAGAGGCCTGTAGAGTACCGCAGGAGCCAGTAGTGTTCTGTAGGGGCCCGTAAGGTTCCTTCCGTAGGGGCTGGCAGTGTTCCGTAGGGGCCTGTAGGGTTGTGTAAGTGCCCGCAGCAGTCTGTAGGAGTCTGTGGGATTCTGTAAGGTTCTGGAGGGTTCTGCAGGGTTCCGTAGGGGCCCGTAGAGTTCCGTAGTGGCTGGTAAAGTTCCGTAGGGCCCTGTGGGGTTCTGTATGGACCTGTAGGGTTCTATAGGGGCCTGCAGGCTTCTGTAAGTGCCCACAGGTGTCTGTAGGGTTTTGTAGGGGTCTGTAGGGTTCCGTAGGCGCCTGCAGTGTTCTGTAGGAGCCCATAGGGTTTTAGTGAGGTTCCGTTGTGTTGCTAAGGGTCTTGTAGAGTGCTGTCGGGTCCTGGAGTATTCTGTAGGGTTCCATAGGGGCTCGTAGGGTTCCGTTGAAATCTGTAGGCTTCCCTAGGGGCCCGTGGAGTCCCGTAGATTTCCGTAGGGGCCTGTAGGGTTGTGTAAGTGCCCGCAGGGGTTTGTAGGAGGTTGTAGGGTGCCATAAGTTTCCAGAGGGCTGTGTAGGGTTCCGTAGGGGCCTGTGGTGTTCCCTAGGGGCCTGTAGAGTCTCGTACGGTTCCGTAGGGGCCTGTAGTGTTCCCTAGGGGCCTCTAGAGTCTTGTACAGTTCCGTAGGGTCCTGTAGGTTTCCATAAGCGCCCGCAGAGGTCTGAAGGGGCCCGTACTGTTCCGTAAGGATCCATAGGGTTCCGTAGAGCTTCGTAGGTTCCCTAGAGGCCTGTAGAGTACCGCAGGAGCCAGTAGTGTTCTGTAGGGGCCCGTAGGGTTCCTTCCATAGGGGCTGGCAGTGTTCCGTAGGGTCCTCTAGGGTTGAGTAAGTGCCCGCAGGAGTCTGTAGGAATCCGTGGGATTCTGTAAGGTTCTGGAGGGTTCTGCAGGGTTCTGTAGGGGCCCGTAGAGTTCCGTAGTGGCTGGTAAAGTTCCGTAGGGCCATGTACTGTTCCGTAACTGCCTGCAAGGGTCTTTAGGCCTCCGTAGGGGCTGGTAGGGTTCCATAAAGTTCCGTGGGTTCCTGCAGAGTTCTGCAAGTGCCCGCAAGGGCCTGTAGGGGCCCACAGTGTTTCTGTCAGGTTCCGTAGAGTTCCGTAGGGGCCATATGTTTCCGTAGCGGCTGGTAGTATTCCGTAGGGGTCTGTAGGGTTCCGTAGGCACCTGCAGTGTTCTGTAGGAGCCCATAGGGTTTTAGTGAGGTTCCGTTGTGTTGCTAAGTGTCTTGTAGAGTGCTGTCGGGTCCTGGAGTATTCTGTAGGGTTCCAGAAGGGCTTGTAGGGTTCCGTCGAAATCTGTAGGCTTCCCTAGGGGCCCGTGGAGTCCCGTAGATTTCCGTAGGGGCCTGTAGGGTTGTGTAAGTGCCCGCAGGGGTTGGTAGGAGGTTGTAGGGTGCCATAAGTTTCCAGAGGGTTGTGTAGGGTTCCGTAGGGGCCTGTGGTGTTCCCTAGGGGCCTGTAGAGTCTCGTACGGTTCTGTAGGGGCCTGTGGTGTTCCCTAGGGGCCTGTAGAGTCTCGTACGGTTCCGTAGGGGCCTGTGGTGTTCCCTAGCGGCCTCTAGAGTCAGTTCCGTAGAGTCCTGTAGGTTTCCATAAGCGCCCGCAGAGGTCTGAAGGGGCCCGTACTGTTCCGTAAGGATCCATAGGGTTCCGTAGAGCTTCGTAGGTTCCCTAGAGGCCTGTAGAGTACCGCAGGAGCCAGTAGTGTTCTGTAGGGGCCCGTAAGGTTCCTTCCGTAGGGGCTGGCAGTGTTCCGTAGGGGCCTCTAGGATTGTGTAAGTGCCCGCAGCAGTCTGTAGGAGTCTGTGGGATTCTGTAAGGTTCTGGAGGGTTCTGCAGGGTTCTGTAGGGGCCCGTAGAGTTCCGTAGTGGCTGGTAAAGTTCCGTAGGGCCCTGTGGGGTTCTGTATGGACCTGTAGGGTTCTGTAGGGGCCTGCAGGCTTCTGTAAGTGCCCGCAGGTGTCTGTAGGGTTCTGTAGGGGTCTGTAGGGTTCCGTAGGCACCTGCAGTGTTCTGGAGGAGCCCATAGGGTTTTAGTGAGGTTCCGTTGTGTTGCTAAGGGTCTTGTAGAGTGCTGTCGGGTCCTGGAGTATTCTGTAGGGTTCCAGAAGGGCTTGTAGGGTTCCGTCGAAATCTGTAGGCTTCCCTAGGGGCCCGTGGAGTCCCGTAGATTTCCGTAGGGGCCTGTAGGGTTGTGTAAGTGCCCGCAGGGGTTGGTAGGAGCTTGTAGGGTGCCATAAGTTTCCCGAGGGTTGTGTAGGGTTCCCTAGGGGCCTGTGGTGTTCCCTAGGGGCCTGTAGAGTCTCGTACGGTTCTGTAGGGGCCTGTGGTGTTCCCTAGGGGCCTGTAGAGTCTCGTACGGTTCCGTAGGGGCCTGTGGTGTTCCCTAGGGGCCTCTAGAGTCTCGTACAGTTCCGTAGAGTCCTGTAGGTTTCCATAAGCGCCCGCAGAGGTCTGAAGGGGCCCGTACTGTTCCATAAGGATCCATAGGGTTCCGTAGAGCTTCGTAGGTTCCCTAGAGGCCTGTAGAGTACCGCAGGAGCCAGTAGTGTTCTGTAGGGGCCCGTAAGGTTCCTTCCGTAGGGGCTGGCAGTGTTCCGTAGGGGCCTGTAGGGTTGTGTAAGTGCCCGCAGCAGTCTGTAGGAGTCTGTGGGATTCTGTAAGGTTCTGGAGGGTTCTGCAGGGTTCTGTAGGGGCCCGTAGAGTTCCGTAGTGGCTGGTAAAGTTCCGTAGGGCCCTGTGGGGTTCTGTATAGACCTGTAGGGTTCTGTAGGGGCCTGCAGGCTTCTGTAAGTGCCCACAGGTGTCTGTAGGGTTTTGTAGGGGTCTATAGGGTTCCGTAGGCGCCTGCAGTGTTCTGTAGGAGCTCATAGGGTTTTAGTGAGGTTCCGTTGTGTTGCTAAGGGTCTTGTAGAGTGCTGTCAGGTCCTGGAGTATTCTGTAGGGTTCCAGAGGGGCTCGTAGGGTTCCGTTGAAATCTGTAGGCTTCCCTAGGGGCCCGTGGAGTCCCGTAGATTTCTGTAGGGACCTGTAGGGTTGTGTAAGTGCCCGCAGGGGTTGGTAGGAGCTTGTAGGGTGCCATAAGTTTCCAGAGGGTTGTGTAGGGTTCCGTAGGCGCCTGCAGTGTTCTGTAGGAGCTCATAGGGTTTTAGTGAGGTTCCGTTGTGTTGCTAAGGGTCTTGTAGAGTGCTGTCGGGTCCTGGAGTATTCTGTAGGGTTCCAGAGGGGCTCGTAGGGTTCCGTTGAAATCTGTAGGCTTCCCTAGGGGCTCGTGGAGTCCCGTAGATTTCCGTAGGGGCCTGTAGTGTTCCCTAGGGGCCTCTAGAGTCTCGTACAGTTCCGTAGGGTCCTGTAGGTTTCCATAAGCGCCCGCAGAGGTCTGAAGGGACCCGTACTGTTCCATAAGGATCCATAGGATTCCGTAGAGCTTCGTAGGTTCCCTAGAGGCCTGTAGAGTACCGCAGGAGCCAGTAGTGTTCTGTAGGGGCCCGTAAGGTTCCTTCCGTAGGGGCTGGCAGTGTTCCGTAGGGTCCTCTAGGGTTGTGTAAGTGCCCGCAGCAGTCTGTAGGAGTCTGTGGGATTCTGTAAGGTTCTGGAGGGTTCTGCAGGGTTCTGTAGGGGCCCGTAGAGTTCCGTAGTGGCTGGTAAAGTTCCGTAGGGCCCTGTGGGGTTCTGTATGGACCTGTAGGGTTCTGTAGGGGCCTGCAGGGTTCTGTAAGTGCCCACAGGTGTCTGTAGGGTTTTGTAGGGGTCTGTAGGGTTCCGTAGGCGCCTGCAGTGTTCTGTAGGAGCCCATAGGGTTTTAGTGAGGTTCCGTTGTGTTGCTAAGGGTCTTGTAGAGTGCTGTCGGGTCCTGGAGTATTCTGTAGGGTTCCAGAAGGGCTTGCAGGGTTCCGTCGAAATCTGTAGGCTTCCCTAGGGGCCCGTAGAGTCCCGTAGATTTCCGTAGGGGCCTGTAGGGTTGTGTAAGTGCCCGCAGGGGTTGGTAGGAGGTTGTAGGGTGCCATAAGTTTCCAGAGGGTTGTGTAGGGTTCCGTAGGGGCCTGTGGTGTTCCCTAGGGGCCTGTAGAGTCTCGTACGGTTCTGTAGGGGCCTGTGGTGTTCCCTAGGGGCCTGTAGAGTCTCGTACGGTTCCGTAGGGGCCTGTGGTGTTCCCTAGGGGCCTCTAGAGTCTCGTACAGTTCCGTAGGGTCCTGTAGGTTTCCATAAGCGCCCGCAGAGGTCTGAAGGGGCCCGTACTGTTCCATAAGGATCCATAGGGTTCCGTAGAGCTTCGTAGGTTCCCTAGAGGCCTGTAGAGTACCGCAGGAGCCAGTAGTGTTCTGTAGGGGCCCGTAAGGTTCCTTCCGTAGGGGCTGGCAGTGTTCCGTAGGGTCCTCTAGGGTTGTGTAAGTGCCCGCAGCAGTCTGTAGGAGTCTGTGGGATTCTGTAAGGTTCTGGAGGGTTCTGCAGCGTTCTGTAGGGGCCCGTAGAGTTCCGTAGTGGCTGGTAAAGTTCCGTAGGGCCCTGTGGGGTTCTGTATAGACCTGTAGGGTTCTGTAGGGCCCTGCAGGGTTCTGTAAGTGCCCGCAGGTGTCTGTAGGGTTCCGTAGGGGTCTGTAGGGTTCCGTAGGCACCTGCAGTGTTCTGGAGGAGCCCATAGAGTTTTAGTGAGGTTCCGTTGTGTTGCTAAGGGTCTTGTAGAGTGCTGTCGGGTCCTGGAGTATTCTGTAGGGTTCCAGAGGGGCTGGTAGGGTTCCGTCGAAATCTGTAGGCTTCCCTAGGGGCCCGTGGAGTCCCGTAGATTTCTGTAGGGACCTGTAGGGTTGTGTAAGTGCCCGCAGGGGTTGGTAGGAGGTTGTAGGGTGCCATAAGTTTCCAGAGGGTTGTGTAGGGTTCCGTAGGGGCCTGTGGTGTTCCCTAGGGGCCTGTAGAGTCTCGTACATTTCCATAGGGGCCTGTGGTGTTCCCTAGGGGACTGTAGAGTCTCGTACGGTTCCGTAGGGGCCTGTGGTGTTCCCTAGCGGCCTCTAGAGTCTCGTACAGTTCCGTAGGGTCCTGTAGGTTTCCATAAGCGCCCGCAGAGGTCTGAGGGACCCGTACTGTTCCATAAGGATCCATAGGGTTCCGTAGAGCTTCGTAGGTTCCCTAGAGGCCTGTAGAGTACCGCAGGAGCCAGTAGTGTTCTGTAGGGGCCCGTAAGGTTCCTTCCGTAGGGGCTGGCAGTGTTCCGTAGGGGCCTCTAGGGTTGTGTAAGTGCCCGCAGCAGTCTGTAGGAGTCTGTGGGATTCTGTAAGGTTCTGGAGGGTTCTGCAGGGTTCTGTAGGGGCCCGTAGAGTTCCGTAGTGGCTGGTAAAGTTCCGTAGGGCCCTGTGGGGTTCTGTATGGACCTGTAGGGTTCTGTAGGGGCCTGCAGGCTTCTGTAAGTGCCCACAGGTGTCTGTAGAGTTTTGTAGGGGTCTGTAGGGTTCCGTAGGCGCCTGCAGTGTTCTGTAGGAGCTCATAGGGTTTTAGTGAGGTTCCGTTGTGTTGCTAAGGGTCTTGTAGAGTGCTGTCGGGTCCTGGAGTATTCTGTAGGGTTCCAGAGGGGCTCGTAGGGTTCCGTTGAAATCTGTAGGCTTCCCTAGGGGCCCGTGGAGTCTAGTAGATTTCCGTAGGGGCCTGTAGGGTTGTGTAAGTGCCCGCAGGGGTTGGTAGGAGGTTGTAGGGTGCCATAAGTTTCCAGAGGGTAGTGTAGGGTTCCGTAGGGGCCTGTGGTGTTCCCTAGGGGCCTGTAGAGTCTCGTACGGTTCCGTAGGGTCCTGTGGTGTTCCCTAGGGGCCCGTGGAGTCCCGTAGATTTCCGTAGGGGCCTGTAGTGTTCCCTAGGGGCCTCTAGAGTCTCGTACAGTTCCGTAGGGTCCTGTAGGTTTCCATAAGCGCCCGCAGAGGTCTGAAGGGACCCGTACTGTTCCGTAAGGATCCATAGGATTCCGTAGAGCTTCGTAGGTTCCCTAGAGGCCTGTAGAGTACCGCAGGAGCCAGTAGTGTTCTGTAGGGGCCCGTAAGGTTCCTTCCGTAGGGGCTGGCAGTGTTCCGTAGGGGCCTGTAGGGTTGTGTAAGTGCCCGCAGCAGTCTGTAGGAGTCTGTGGGATTCTGTAAGGTTCTGGAGGGTTCTGCAGGGTTCTGTAGGGGCCCGTAGAGTTCCGTAGTGGCTGGTAAAGTTCCGTAGGGCCCTGTGGGGTTCTGTATGGACCTGTAGGGTTCTGTAGGGCCCTGCAGGGTTCTGTAAGTGCCCACAGGTGTCTGTAGGGTTTTGTAGGGGTCTGTAGGGTTCCGTAGGCGCCTGCAGTGTTCTGTAGGAGCCCATAGGGTTTTAGTGAGGTTCCGTTGTGTTGCTAAGGGTCTTGTAGAGTGCTGTCGGGTCCTGGAGTATTCTGTAGGGTTCCAGAGGGGCTCGTAGGGTTCCGTTGAAATCTGTAGGCTTCCCTAGGGGCCCGTGGAGTCCCGTAGATTTCCGTAGGGGCCTGTAGGGTTGTGTAAGTGCCCGCAGGGGTTGGTAGGAGCTTGTAGGGCGCCATAAGTTTCCAGAGGGTAGTGTAGGGTTCCGTAGGGGCCTGTGGTGTTCCCTAGGGGCCTGTAGAGTCTCGTACAGTTCCGTAGGGTCCTGTAGGTTTCCATAAGCGCCCGCAGAGGTCTGAAGGGGCCCGTACTGTTCCGTAAGGATCCATAGGGCTCCGTAGAGCTTCGTAGGTTCCCTAGAGGCCTGTAGAGTACCGCAGGAGCCAGTAGTGTTCTGTAGGGGCCCGTAAGGTTCCTTCCGTAGGGGCTGGCAGTGTTCCGTAGGGGCCTCTAGGGTTGTGTAAGTGCCCGCAGCAGTCTGTAGGAGTCTGTGGGATTCTGTAAGGTTCTGGAGGGTTCTGCAGGGTTCTGTAGGGGCCCGTAGAGTTCCGTAGTGGCTGGTAAAGTTCCGTAGGGCCCTGTGGGGTTCTGTATGGACCTGTAGGGTTCCGTAGGCCCCTGCAGTGTTCTGTAGGAGCCCATAGGGTTTTAGTGAGGTTCCGTTGTGTTGCTAAGGGTCTTGTAGAGTGCTGTCGGGTCCTGGAGTATTCTGTAGGGTTCCAGAGGGGCTCGTAGGGTTCCGTTGAAATCTGTAGGCTTCCCTAGGGGCCCGTGGAGTCCCGTAGATTTCCGTAGGGGCCTGTAGGGTTGTGTAAGTGCCCGCAGGGGTTGGTAGGAGCTTGTAGGGTGCCATAAGTTTCCAGAGGGTTGTGTAGGGTTCCGTAGGCGCCTGCAGTGTTCTGTAGGAGCTCATAGGGTTTTAGTGAGGTTCCGTTGTGTTGCTAAGGGTCTTGTAGAGTGCTGTCGGGTCCTGGAGTATTCTGTAGGGTTCCAGAGGGGCTCGTAGGGTTCCGTTGAAATCTGTAGGCTTCCCTAGGGGCCCGTGGAGTCCCGTAGATTTCCGTAGGGGCCTGTGGTGTTCCCTAGGGGCCTGTAGAGTCTCGTACAGTTCCGTAGGGTCCTGTAGGTCTCGTACGGTTCCGTAGGGGCCTGTGGTGTTCCCTAGGGGCCTCTAGAGTCTCGTACAGTTCCGTAGGGTCCTGTAGGTTTCCATAAGCGCCCGCAGAGGTCTGAAGGGGCCCGTACTGTTCCGTAAGGATCCATAGGGCTCCGTAGAGCTTCGTAGGTTCCCTAGAGGCCTGTAGAGTACCGCAGGAGCCAGTAGTGTTCTGTAGGGGCCCGTAGGGTTCCTTCCATAGGGGCTGGCAGTGTTCCGTAGGGTCCTCTAGGGTTGAGTAAGTGCCCGCAGGAGTCTGTAGGAATCCGTGGGATTCTGTAAGGTTCTGGAGGGTTCTGCAGGGTTCCGTAGGGGCCCGTAGAGTTCCGTAGTGGCTGGTAAAGTTCCCTAGGGCCCTGTACCGTTCCGTAACTGCCTGCAAGGGTCTTTAGGCTTCCGTAGGGGCTGGTAGGGTTCCATAAAGTTCCGTGGGTTCCTGCAGAGTTCTGCAAGTGCCCGCAAGGGCCTGTAGGGGCCCACAGTGTTTCTGTCAGGTTCCGTAGAGTTCCGTAGGGGCCATAGGTTTCCGTAGCGGCTGGTAGTATTCCGTAGGGGTCTGTAGGGTTCTGTAGGCACCTGCAGTGTTCTGTAGGAGCCCATAGGGTTTTAGTGAGGTTCCGTTGTGTTGCTAAGGGTCTTGTAGAGTGCTGTCGGGTCCTGGAGTATTCTGTAGGGTTCCAGAGGGGCTCGTAGGGTTCCGTTGAAATCTGTAGGCTTCCCTAGGGGCCCGTGGAGTCCCGTAGATTTCCGTAGGGGCCTGTAGGGTTGTGTAAGTGCCCGCAGGGGTTTGTAGGAGGTTGTAGGGTGCCATAAGTTTCCCGAGGGTTGTGTAGGGTTCCGTAGGGGCCTGTGGTGTTCCCTAGGGGCCTGTAGAGTTTCGTACGGTTCCGTAGGGGCCTGTGGTGTTCCCTAGGGGCCTCTAGAGTCTCGTACAGTTCCGTAGGGTCCTGTAGGTTTCCATAAGCGCCCGCAGAGGTCTGAAGGGGCCCGTACTGTTCCGTAAGGATCCATAGGGCTCCGTAGAGCTTCGTAGGTTCCCTAGAGGCCTGTAGAGTACCGCAGGAGCCAGTAGTGTTCTGTAGGGGCCCGTAGGGTTCCTTCCATAGGGGCTGGCAGTGTTCCGTAGGGTCCTCTAGGGTTGAGTAAGTGCCCGCAGGAGTCTGTAGGAATCCGTGGGATTCTGTTAGGTTCTGGAGGGTTCTGCAGGGTTCCGTAGGGGCCCGTAGAGTTCCGTAGTGGCTGGTAAAGTTCCCTAGGGCCCTGTACCGTTCCGTAACTGCCTGCAAGGGTCTTTAGGCTTCCGTAGGGGCTGGTAGGGTTCCATAAAGTTCCGTGGGTTCCTGCAGAGTTCTGCAAGTGCCCGCAAGGGCCTGTAGGGGCCCACAGTGTTTCTGTCAGGTTCCGTAGAGTTCCGTAGGGGCCATAGGTTTCCGTAGCGGCTGGTAGTATTCCGTAGGGGTCTGTAGGGTTCCGTAGGCACCTGCAGTGTTCTGTAGGAGCCCATAGGGTTTTAGTGAGGTTCCGTTGTGTTGCTAAGGGTCTTGTAGAGTGCTGTCGGGTCCTGGAGTATTCTGTAGGGTTCCAGAGGGGCTCGTAGGGTTCCGTTGAAATCTGTAGGCTTCCCTAGGGGCCCGTGGAGTCCCGTAGATTTCCGTAGGGGCCTGTAGGGTTGTGTAAGTGCCCGCAGGGGTTGGTAGGAGGTTGTAGGGTGCCATAAGTTTCCAGAGGGTTGTGTAGGGTTCCGTAGGGGCCTGTGGTGTTCCCTAGGGGCCTGTAGAGTTTCGTACGGTTCCGTAGGGGCCTGTGGTGTTCCCTAGGGGCCTGTAGAGTCTCGTACGGTTCCGTAGGGGCCTGTAGTGTTCCCTAGGGGCCTCTAGAGTCTCGTACAGTTCCGTAGGGTCCTGTAGGTTTCCATAAGCGCCCGCAGAGGTCTGAAGGGGCCTGTACTGTTCCGTAAGGATCCATAGGGTTCCGTAGAGCTTCGTAGGTTCCCTAGAGGCCTGTAGAGTACCGCAGGAGCCAGTAGTGTTCTGTAGGGGCCCGTAAGGTTCCTTCCGTAGGGGCTGGTAGTGTTCCGTAGGGGCCTGTAGGGTTGTGTAAGTGCCCACAGCAGTCTGTAGGAGTCTGTGGGATTCTGTAAGGTTCTGGAGGGTTCTGCAGGGTTCTGTAGGAGCCCGTAGAGTTCCGTAGTGGCTGGTAAAGTTCCATAGGGCCCTGTGGGGTTCTGTATGGACCTGTAGGGTTCTGTAGGGGCCTGCAGGCTTCTGTAAGTGCCCACAGGTGTCTGTAGGGTTTTGTAGGGGTCTGTAGGGTTCCGTAGGCGCCTGCAGTGTTCTGTAGGAGCCCATAGGGTTTTAGTGAGGTTCCGTTGTGTTGCTAAGGGTCTTGTAGAGTGCTGTCGGGTCCTGGAGTATTCTGTAGGGTTCCAGAGGGGCTCGTAGGGTTCCGTTGAAATCTGTAGGCTTCCCTAGGGGCCCGTGGAGTCTAGTAGATTTCCGTAGGGGCCTGTAGGGTTGTGTAAGTGCCCGCAGGGGTTGGTAGGAGGTTGTAGGGTGCCATAAGTTTCCAGAGGGTAGTGTAGGGTTCCGTAGGGGCCTGTGGTGTTCCCTAGGGGCCTGTAGAGTCTCGTACGGTTCCGTAGGGTCCTGTGGTGTTCCCTAGGGGCCCGTGGAGTCCCGTAGATTTCCGTAGGGGCCTGTAGTGTTCCCTAGGGGCCTCTAGAGTCTCGTACAGTTCCGTAGGGTCCTGTAGGTTTCCATAAGCGCCCGCAGAGGTCTGAAGGGGCCCGTACTGTTCCGTAAGGATCCATAGGGTTCCGTAGAGCTTCGTAGGTTCCCTAGAGGCCTGTAGAGTACCGCAGGAGCCAGTAGTGTTCTGTAGGGGCCCGTAGGGTTCCTTCCATAGGGGCTGGCAGTGTTCCGTAGGGTCCTCTAGGGTTGAGTAAGTGCCCGCAGGAGTCTGTAGGAATCCGTGGGATTCTGTAAGGTTCTGGAGGGTTCTGCAGGGTTCTGTAGGGGCCCGTAGAGTTCCGTAGTGGCTGGTAAAGTTCCATAGGGCCCTGTGGGGTTCTGTATGGACCTGTAGGGTTCTGTAGGGGCCTGCAGGCTTCTGTAAGTGCCCGCAGGTGTCTGTAGGGTTTTGTAGGGGTCTGTAGGGTTCCGTAGGCGCCTGCAGTGTTCTGTAGGAGCCCATAGGGTTTTAGTGAGGTTCCGTTGTGTTGCTAAGGGTCTTGTAGAGTGCTGTCGGGTCCTGGAGTATTCTGTAGGGTTCCAGAGGGGCTCGTAGGGTTCCGTCGAAATCTGTAGGCTTCCCTAGGGGCCCGTGGAGTCCCGTAGATTTCCGTAGGGGCCTGTAGGGTTGTGTAAGTGCCCGCAGGGGTTGGTAGGAGCTTGTAGGGTGCCATAAGTTTCCAGAGGGTTGTGTAGGGTTCCGTAGGGGCCTGTGGTGTTCCCTAGGGGCCTGTAGAGTCTCGTACATTTCCATAGGGGCCTGTGGTGTTCCCTAGGGGCCTGTAGAGTCTCGTACGGTTCCGTAGGGGCCTGTGGTGTTCCCTAGGGGCCTCTAGAGTCTCGTACAGGTCTGTAGGGTCCTGTAGGTTTCCATAAGCGCCCGCAGAGGTCTGAAGGGACCCGTACTGTTCCATAAGGATCCATAGGGTTCCGTAGAGCTTCGTAGGTTCCCTAGAGGCCTGTAGAGTACCGCAGGAGCCAGTAGTGTTCTGTAGGGGCCCGTAAGGTTCCTTCCGTAGGGGCTGGCAGTGTTCCGTAGGGGCCTGTAGGGTTGTGTAAGTGCCCGCAGCAGTCTGTAGGAGTCTGTGGGATTCTGTAAGGTTCTGGAGGGTTCTGCAGGGTTCTGTAGGGGCCCGTAGAGTTCCGTAGTGGCTGGTAAAGTTCCGTAGGGCCCTGTGGGGTTCTGTATAGACCTGTAGGGTTCTGTAGGGGCCTGCAGGCTTCTGTAAGTGCCCACAGGTGTCTGTAGGGTTTTGTAGGGGTCTGTAGGGTTCCGTAGGCGCCTGCAGTGTTCTGTAGGAGCCCATAGGGTTTTAGTGAGGTTCCGTTGTGTTGCTAAGGGTCTTGTAGAGTGCTGTCGGGTCCTGGAGTATTCTGTAGGGTTCCAGAAGGGCTCGTAGGGTTCCGTCGAAATCTGTAGGCTTCCCTAGAGGCCCGTGGAGTCCCGTAGATTTCCGTAGGGGCCTGTAGGGTTGTGTAAGTGCCCGCAGGGGTTGGTAGGAGGTTGTAGGGTTCCATAAGTTTCCAGAGGGTTGTGTAGGGTTCCGTAGGGGCCTATGGTGTTCCCTAGGGGCCTGTAGAGTCTCGTACGGTTCTGTAGGGGCCTGTGGTGTTCCCTAGGGGCCTGTAGAGTCTCGTACAGTTCCGTAGGGTCCTGTAGGTTTCCATAAGCGCCCGCAGAGGTCTGAAGGGGCCCGTACTGTTCCGTAAGGATCCATAGGGCTCCGTAGAGCTTCGTAGGTTCCCTAGAGGCCTGTAGAGTACCGCAGGAGCCAGTAGTGTTCTGTAGGGGCCCGTAGGGTTCCTTCCATAGGGGCTGGCAGTGTTCCGTAGGGTCCTCTAGGGTTGAGTAAGTGCCCGCAGGAGTCTGTAGGAATCCGTGGGATTCTGTAAGGTTCTGGAGGGTTCTGCAGGGTTCCGTAGGGGCCCGTAGAGTTCCGTAGTGGCTGGTAAAGTTCCCTAGGGCCCTGTACCGTTCCGTAACTGCCTGCAAGGGTCTTTAGGCTTCCGTAGGGGCTGGTAGGGTTCCATAAAGTTCCGTGGTTTCCTGCAGAGTTCTGCAAGTGCCCGCAAGGGCCTGTAGGGGCCCACAGTGTTTCTGTCAGGTTCCGTAGAGTTCTGTAGGGGCCATAGGTTTCCGTAGCGGCTGGTAGTATTCCGTAGGGGTCTGTAGGGTTCCGTAGGCACCTGCAGTGTTCTGTAGGAGCCCATAGGGTTTTAGTGAGGTTCCGTTGTGTTGCTAAGGGTCTTGTAGAGTGCTGTCGGGTCCTGGAGTATTCTGTAGGGTTCCAGAGGGGCTCGTAGGGTTCCGTTGAAATCTGTAGGCTTCCCTAGGGGCCCGTGGAGTCCCGTAGATTTCCGTAGGGGCCTGTAGGGTTGTGTAAGTGCCCGCAGGGGTTGGTAGGAGCTTGTAGGGTGCCATAAGTTTCCCGAGGGTTGTGTAGGGTTCCGTAGGGGCCTGTGGTGTTCCCTAGGGGCCTGTAGAGTTTCGTACGGTTCCGTAGGGGCCTGTAGTGTTCCCTAGGGGCCTCTGGAGTCTCGTACAGTTCCGTAGGGTCCTGTAGGTTTCCATAAGCGCCCGCAGAGGTCTGAAGGGGCCCGTACTGTTCCGTAAGGATCCATAGGGCTCCGTAGAGCTTCGTAGGTTCCCTAGAGGGCTGTAGAGTACCGCAGGGGCCAGTAGTGTTCTGTAGGGGCCCGTAAGGTTCCTTCCGTAGGGGCTGGCAGTGTTCCGTAGGGGCCTGTAGGGTTATGTAAGTGCCCGCAGCAGTCTGTAGGAGTCTGTGGGATTCTGTAAGGTTCTGGAGGGTTCTGCAGGGTTCTGTAGGGGCCCGTAGAGTTCCGTAGTGGCTGGTAAAGTTCCGTAGGGCCCTGTGGGGTTCTGTATGGACCTGTAGGGTTCTGTAGGGGCCTGCAGGGTTCTGTAAGTGCCCGCAGGTGTCTGTAGGGTTCCATAGGGGTCTGTAGGGTTCCGTAGGCGCCTGCAGTGTTTTGTAGGAGCCCATAGGGTTTTAGTGAGGTTCCGTTGTGTTGCTAAGGGTCTTGTAGAGTGCTGTCGGGTCCTGGAGTATTCTGTAGGGTTCCAGAGGGGCTCGTAGGGTTCCGTTGAAATCTGTAGGCTTCCCTAGGGGCCCGTGGAGTCCCGTAGATTTCCGTAGGGGCCTGTAGGGTTGTGTAAGTGCCCGCAGGGGTTGGTAGGAGGTTGTAGGGTGCCATAAGTTTCCAGAGGCTTGTGTAGGGTTCCGTAGGGGCCTGTGGTGTACCCTAGGGGCCTATAGAGTCTCGTACCGTTCCGTAGGGGCCTGTGGTGTTCCCTAGGGGCCTGTAGAGTCTCGTACGGTTCCGTAGGGGCCTGTAGTGTTCCCTAGGGGCCTCTAGAGTCTCGTACAGTTCCGTAGGGTCCTGTAGGTTTCCATAAGCGCCCGCAGAGGTCTGAAGGGACCCGTACTGTTCCATAAGGATCCATAGGGTTCCGTAGAGCTTCGTAGGTTCCCTAGAGGCCTGTAGAGTACCGCAGGAGCCAGTAGTGTTCTGTAGGGGCCCGTAAGGTTCCTTCCGTAGGGGCTGGCAGTGTTCCGTAGGGGCCTGTAGGGTTGTGTAAGTGCCCGCAGGAGTCTGTAGGAATCCGTGGGATTCTGTAAGGCTCTGGAGGGTTCTGCAGGGTTCCGTAGGGGCCCGTAGAGTTCCGTAGTGGCTGGTAACGTTCCGTAGGGCCCTGTGGGGTTCTGTATGGACCTGTAGGGTTCCGTAGGGACCTGCAGGGTTCTGTAAGTGCCCGCAAGTGTCTGTAGGTTTCCGTAGGGGTCTGTAGGGTTCCGTAGGCGCCTGCAGTGTTCTGTAGGAGCCCATAGGGTTTTAGTGAGGTTCCGTTGTGTTGCTAAGGGTCTTGTAGAGTGCTGTCGGGTCCTGGAGTATTCTGTAGGGTTCCAGAGGGGCTCGTAGGGTTCCGTTGAAATCTGTAGGCTTCCCTAGGGGCCCGTGGAGTCCCGTAGATTTCCGTAGGGGCCTGTAGGGTTGTGTAAGTGCCCGCAGGGGTTGGTAGGAGGTTGTAGGGTGCCATAAGTTTCCAGAGGGTTGTGTAGGGTTCCGTAGGGGCCTGTGGTGTTCCCTAGGGGCCTGTAGAGTCTCGTACCGTTCCGTAGGGGCCTGTGGTGTTCCCTAGGGGCCTGTAGAGTCTCGTACGGTTCCGTAGGGGCCTGTAGTGTTCCCTAGGGGCCTCTAGAGTCTTGTACAGTTCCGTAGGGTCCTGTAGGTTTCCATAAGCGCCCGCAGAGGTCTGAAGGGGCCCATACTGTTCCGTAAGGATCCATAGGGCTCCGTAGAGCTTCGTAGGTTCCCTAGAGGCCTGTAGAGTACCGCAGGAGCCAGTAGTGTTCTGTAGGGGCCCGTAGGGTTCCTTCCGTAGGGGCTGGCAGTGTTCCGTAGGGTCCTCTAGGGTTGAGTAAGTGCCCGCAGGAGTCTGTAGGAATCCGTGGGATTCTGTAAGGCTCTGGAGGGTTCTGCAGGGTTCCGTAGGGGCCCGTAGAGTTCCGTAGTGGCTGGTAACGTTCCGTAGGGCCCTGTACCGTTCCGTAACTGCCTGCAAGGGTCTTTAGGCTTCCGTAGGGGCTGGTAGGGTTCCATAAAGTTCCGTGGGTTCCTGCAGAGTTCTGCAAGTGCCCGCAAGGGCCTGTAGGGGCGCACAGTGTTTCTGTCAGGTTCCGTAGAGTTCCGTAGGGGCCATAGGTTTCCGTAGCGGCTGGTAGTATTCCGTAGGGGTCTGTAGGGTTCCGTAGGCACCTGCAGTGTTCTGTAGGAGCCCATAGGGTTTTAGTGAGGTTCCGTTGTGTTGCTAAGGGTCTTGTAGAGTGCTGTCGGGTCCTGGAGTATTCTGTAGGGTTCCAGAGGGGCTCGTAGGGTTCCGTTGAAATCTGTAGGCTTCCCTAGGGGCCCGTGGAGTCCCGTAGATTTCCTTAGGGGCCTGTAGGGTTGTGTAAGTGCCCGCAGGGGTTGGTAGGAGCTTGTAGGGTGCCATAAGTTTCCAGAGGGTTGTGTAGGGTTCCGTAGGGGCCTGTGGTGTTCCCTAGGGGCCTGTAGAGTTTCGTACGGTTCCGTAGGGGCCTGTGGTGTTCCCTAAGGGCCTGTAGAGTCCCTTAGATTTCCGTAGGGGCCTGTAGTGTTCCCTAGGGGCCTCTAGAGTCTCGTACAGTTCCGTAGGGTCCTGTAGGTTTCCATAAGCGCCCGCAGAGGTCTGAAGGGGCCCGTACTGTTCCGTAAGGATCCATAGGGTTCCGTAGAGCTTCGTAGGTTCCCTAGAGGGCTGTAGAGTACCGCAGGGGCCAGTAGTGTTCTGTAGGGGCCCGTAAGGTTCCTTCCGTAGGGGCTGGCAGTGTTCCGTAGGGGCCTGTAGGGTTGTGTAAGTGCCCGCAGCAGTCTGTAGGAGTCTGTGGGATTCTGTAAGGTTCTGGAGGGTTCTGCAGGGTTCTGTAGGGGCCCGTAGAGTTCCGTAGTGGCTGGTAAAGTTCCCTAGGGCCCTGTGGGGTTCTGTATGGACCTGTAGGGTTCTGTAGGGGCCTGCAGGGTTCTGTAAGTGCCCGCAGGTGTCTGTAGGGTTCCATAGGGGTCTGTAGGGTTCCGTAGGCGCCTGCAGTGTTCTGTAGGAGCCCATAGGGTTTTAGTGAGGTTCCGTTGTGTTGCTAAGGGTCTTGTAGAGTGCTGTCGGGTCCTGGAGTATTCTGTAGGGTTCCAGAGGGGCTCGTAGGGTTCCGTTGAAATCTGTAGGCTTCCCTAGGGGCCCGTGGAGTCCCGTAGATTTCCGTAGGGGCCTGTAGGGTTGTGTAAGTGCCCGCAGGGGTTGGTAGGAGCTTGTAGGGTGCCATAAGTTTCCAGAGGGTTGTGTAGGGTTCCGTAGGGGCCTGTGGTGTTCCCTAGGGGCCTATAGAGTCTCGTACCGTTCCGTAGGGGCCTGTGGTGTTCCCTAGGGGCCTGTAGAGTCTCGTACGGTTCCGTAGGGGTCTGTAGTGTTCCCTAGGGGCCTCTAGAGTCTCGTACAGTTCCGTAGGGTCCTGTAGGTTTCCATAAGCGCCCGCAGAGGTCTGAAGGGGCCCGTACTGTTCCGTAAGGATCCATAGGGCTCCGTAGAGCTTCGTAGGTTCCCTAGAGGCCTGTAGAGTACCGCAGGAGCCAGTAGTGTTCTGTAGGGGCCCGTAGGGTTCCTTCCGTAGGGGCTGGCAGTGTTCCGTAGGGTCCTCTAGGGTTGAGTAAGTGCCCGCAGGAGTCTGTAGGAATCCGTGGGATTCTGTAAGGCTCTGGAGGGTTCTGCAGGGTTCCGTAGGGGCCCGTAGAGTTCCGTAGTGGCTGGTAACGTTCCGTAGGGCCCTGTACCGTTCCGTAACTGCCTGCAAGGGTCTTTAGGCTTCCGTAGGGGCTGGTAGGGTTCCATAAAGTTCCGTGGGTTCCTGCAGAGTTCTGCAAGTGCCCGCAAGGGCCTGTAGGGGCGCACAGTGTTTCTGTCAGGTTCCGTAGAGTTCCGTAGGGGCCATAGGTTTCCGTAGCGGCTGGTAGTATTCCGTAGGGGTCTGTAGGGTTCCGTAGGCACCTGCAGTGTTCTGTAGGAGCCCATAGGGTTTTAGTGAGGTTCCGTTGTGTTGCTAAGGGTCTTGTAGAGTGCTGTCGGGTCCTGGAGTATTCTGTAGGGTTCCAGAGGGGCTCGTAGGGTTCCGTTGAAATCTGTAGGCTTCCCTAGGGGCCCGTGGAGTCCCGTAGATTTCCGTAGGGGCCTGTAGGGTTGTGTAAGTGCCCGCAGGGGTTGGTAGGAGCTTGTAGGGTGCCATAAGTTTCCAGAGGCTTGTGTAGGGTTCCGTAGGGGCCTGTGGTGTTCCCTAGGGGCCTGTAGAGTTTCGTACGGTTCCGTAGGGGCCTGTGGTGTTCCCTAAGGGCCTGTAGAGTCTCGTACGGTTCCGTAGGGGCCTGTAGTGTTCCCTAGGGGCCTCTAGAGTCTCGTACAGTTCCGTAGGGTCCTGTAGGTTTCCATAAGCGCCCGCAGAGGTCTGAAGGGGCCCGTACTGTTCCGTAAGGATCCATAGGGCTCCGTAGAGCTTCGTAGGTTCCCTAGAGGGCTGTAGAGTACCGCAGGGGCCAGTAGTGTTCTGTAGGGGCCCGTAAGGTTCCTTCCGTAGGGGCTGGCAGTGTTCCGTAGGGGCCTGTAGGGTTATGTAAGTGCCCGCAGCAGTCTGTAGGAGTCTGTGGGATTCTGTAAGGTTCTGGAGGGTTCTGCAGGGTTCTGTAGGGGCCCGTAGAGTTCCGTAGTGGCTGGTAAAGTTCCGTAGGGCCCTGTGGGGTTCTGTATGGACCTGTAGGGTTCTGTAGGGGCCTGCAGGGTTCTGTAAGTGCCCGCAGGTGTCTGTAGGGTTCCATAGGGGTCTGTAGGGTTCCGTAGGCGCCTGCAGTGTTTTGTAGGAGCCGATAGGGTTTTAGTGAGGTTCCGTTGTGTTGCTAAGGGTCTTGTAGAGTGCTGTCGGGTCCTGGAGTATTCTGTAGGGTTCCAGAGGGGCTCGTAGGGTTCCGTTGAAATCTGTAGGCTTCCCTAGGGGCCCGTGGAGTCCCGTAGATTTCCGTAGGGGCCTGTAGGGTTGTGTAAGTGCCCGCAGGGGTTGGTAGGAGCTTGTAGGGTGCCATAAGTTTCCAGAGGGTTGTGTAGGGTTCCGTAGGGGCCTGTGGTGTTCCCTAGGGGCCTATAGAGTCTCGTACCGTTCCGTAGGGGCCTGTGGTGTTCCCTAGGGGCCTGTAGAGTCTCGTACGGTTCCATAGGGGTCTGTAGTGTTCCCTAGGGGCCTCTAGAGTCTCGTACAGTTCCGTAGGGTCCTGTAGGTTTCCATAAGCGCCCGCAGAGGTCTGAAGGGGCCCGTACTGTTCCGTAAGGATCCATAGGGCTCCGTAGAGCTTCGTAGGTTCCCTAGAGGCCTGTAGAGTACCGCAGGAGCCAGTAGTGTTCTGTAGGGGCCCGTAGGGTTCCTTCCGTAGGGGCTGGCAGTGTTCCGTAGGGTCCTCTAGGGTTGAGTAAGTGCCCGCAGGAGTCTGTAGGAATCTGTGGGATTCTGTAAGGTTCTGGAGGGTTCTGCAGGGTTCCGTAGGGGCCCGTAGAGTTCCGTAGTGGCTGGTAACGTTCCGTAGGGCCCTGTACCGTTCCGTAACTGCCTGCAAGGGTCTTTAGGCTTCCGTAGGGGCTGGTAGGGTTCCATAAAGTTCCGTGGGTTCCTGCAGAGTTCTGCAAGTGCCCGCAAGGGCCTGTAGGGGCCCACAGTGTTTCTGTCAGGTTCCGTAGAGTTCCGTAGGGGCCATAGGTTTCCGTAGCGGCTGGTAGTATTCCGTAGGGGTCTGTAGGGTTCCGTAGGCACCTGCAGTGTTCTGTAGGAGCCCATAGGGTTTTAGTGAGGTTCCGTTGTGTTGCTAAGGGTCTTGTAGAGTGCTGTCGGGTCCTGGAGTATTCTGTAGGGTTCCAGAGGGGCTCGTAGGGTTCCGTTGAAATCTGTAGGCTTCCCTAGGGGCCCGTGGAGTCCCGTACATTTCCGTAGGGGCCTGTAGGGTTGTGTAAGTGCCCGCAGGGGTTGGTAGGAGCTTGTAGGGTGCCATAAGTTTCCAGAGGGTTGTGTAGGGTTCCGTAGGGGCCTGTGGTGTTCCCTAGGGGCCTATAGAGTCTCGTACCGTTCCGTAGGGGCCTGTGGTGTTCCCTAGGGGCCTGTAGAGTCTCGTACGGTTCCGTAGGGGCCTGTAGTGTTCCCTAGGGGCCTCTAGAGTCTCGTACAGTTCCGTAGGGTCCTGTAGGTTTCCATAAGCGCCCGCAGAGGTCTGAAGGGGCCCGTACTGTTCCGTAAGGATCCATAGGGCTCCGTAGAGCTTCGTAGGTTCCCTAGAGGGCTGTAGAGTACTGCAGGAGCCAGTAGTGTTCTGTAGGGGCCCGTAGGGTTCCTTCCGTAGGGGCTGGCAGTGTTCCGTAGGGGCCTGTAGGGTTGTGTAAGTGCCTGCAGGAGTCTGTAGGAATCCGTGGGATTCTGTAAGGTTCTGGAGGGTTCTGCAGGGTTCCGTAGGGGCCCGTAGAGTTCCGTAGTGGCTGGTAAAGTTCCGTAGGGCCCTGTACCGTTCCGTAACTGCCTGCAAGGATCTTTAGGCTTCCGTAGGGGCTGGTAGGGTTCCATAAAGTTCCGTGGGTTCCTGCAGAGTTCTGCAAGTGCCCGCAAGTGCCTGTAGGGGCCCACAGTGTTTCTGTCTGGTTCCATAGAGTTCCGTAGGGGCCATAGGTTTCCGTAGCGGCTGGTAGTATTCCGTAGGGGTCTGTAGGGTTCCATAGGCACCTGCAGTGTTCTGTAGGAGCCCATAGGGTTTTAGTGAGGTTCCGTTGTGTTGCTAAGGGTCTTGTAGAGTGCTGTCGGGTCCTGGAGTATACTGCAGGGTTCCAGAGGGGCTCGTAGGGTTCTGTCGAAATCTGTAGGCTTCCCTAGGGGCCCGTGGAGTCCCGTAGATTTCCGTAGGGGCCTGTAGGGTTGTGTAAGTGCCCGCAGGGGTTGGTAGGAGCTTGTAGGGTGCCATAAGTTTCCAGAGGGTTGTGTAGGGTTCCGTAGGGGCCTGTGGTGTTCCCTAGGGGCCTGTAGAGTCTCGTACCGTTCCGTAGGGGCCTGTGGTGTTCCCTAGGGGCCTGTAGAGTCTCGTACGGTTCCGTAGGGGCCTGTAGTGTTCCCTAGAGGCCTCTAGAGTCTCGTACAGTTCCGTAGTGTCCTGTAGGTTTCCATAAGCGCCCGCAGAGGTCTGAAGGGACCCGTACTGTTCCGTAAGGATCCATAGGGCTCCGTAGAGCTTCGTAGGTTCCCTAGAGGCCTGTAGAGTACTGCAGGAGCCAGTAGTGTTCTGTAGGGGCCCGTAGGGTTCCTTCCATAGGGGCTGGCAGTGTTCCGTAGGGGCCTGTAGGGTTGAGTAAGTGCCCGCAGGAGTCTGTAGGAATCCGTGGGATTCTGTAAGGTTCCGGAGGGTTCTGCAGTGTTCCGTAGGGGCCCGTAGAGTTCCGTAGTGGCTGGTAAAGTTCCGTAGGGCCCTGTGGGGTTCTGTATGGACCTGTAGGGTTCCTTAGGGGCCTGCAGGGTTCTGTAAGTGCCCGCAGGTGTCTGTAGGGTTCCGTAGGGGCCTGCAGGGTTTCGTAGGCACCTGCAGTGTTCTGTAGGAGCCCATAGGGTTTTAGTGAGGTTCCGTTGTGTTGCTAAGGGTCTTGTAGAGTGCTGTCGGGTCCTGGAGTATTCTGTAGGGTTCCAGAGGGGCTCGTAGGGTTCCGTCAAAATCTGTAGGCTTCCCTAGGGGCCCATAGAGTCCCGTAGATTTCCGTAGGGGCCTGTAGGGTTGTGTAAGTGCCCGCAGGGGTTGGTAGGAGCTTCTAGGGTGCCATAAGTTTCCAGAGGGTTGTGTAGGGTTCCGTAGGGGCCTGTGGTGTTCCCTAGGGGCCTGTAGAGTCTCGTACCGTTCCGTAGGGGCCTGTAGTGTTCCCTAGGGGCCTGTAGAGTCTCGTACAGTTCCGTAGGGTCCTGTAGGTTTCCATAAGCACCCGCAGAGGTCTGAAGGGGCCCGTACTGTTCCGTAAGGATCCATAGGGTTCCGTAGAGCTTCGTAGGTTCCCTAGAGGCCTGTAGAGTACTGCAGGAGCCAGTAGTGTTCTGTAGGGGCCCGTAGGGTTCCTTCCATAGGGGCTGGCAGTGTTCCGTAGGGGCCTCTAGGGTTGTGTAAGTGCCTGCAGGAGTCTGTAGGAATCCGTGGGATTCTGTAAGGTTCCGGAGGGTTCTGCAGGGTTCCGTAGGGGCCCGTAGAGTTCCGTAGTGGCTGGTAAAGTTCCGTAGGGCCCTGTACCGTTCCGTAACTGCCTGCAAGGATCTTTAGGCTTCCGTAGGGGCTGGTAGGGTTCCATAAAGTTCCGTGGGTTCCTGCAGAGTTCTGCAAGTGCCCGCAAGGGCCTGTAGGGGCCCACAGTGATTCTGTCTGGTTCCGTAGAGTTCCGTAGGGGCCATAGGTTTCCGTAGCGGCTGGTAGTATTCCGTAGGGGTCTGTAGGGTTCTGTAGGCACCTGCAGTGTTCTGTAGGAGCCCATAGGGTTTTAGTGAGGTTCTGTTGTGTCGCTAAGGGTCTTGTAGAGTGCTGTCGGGTCCTGGAGTATTCTGTAGGGTTCCAGAGGGGCTCGTAGGGTTCCGTCGAAATCTGTAGGCTTCCTTAGGGGCCCATAGAGTCCCGTAGGGACCTGTAGGGTTGTGTAAGTGCCCGCAGGGGTTGGTAGGAGCTTGTAGGGTGCCATAAGTTTCCAGAGGGTTGTGTAGGGTTCCATAGGGGCCTGTGGTGTTCCCTAGGGGCCTGTAGAGTCTCGTACCGTTCCGTAGGGGCCTGTGGTGTTCCCTAGGGTCCTGTAGAGTCTTGTACAGTTCCGTAGGGTCCTGTAGGTTTCCATAAGCGCCCACAGAGGTCTGAAGGGGCCCGTACTGTTCCGTAAGGATCCACAGGGCTCCATAGAGCTTCGTAGGTTTCCTAGAGGCCTGTAGAGTACCGCAGGAGCCAGTAGTGTTCTGTAGGGGCCCGTAGGGTTCCTTCCATAGGGGCTGGCAGTGTTCCGTAGGGGCCTCTAGGATTGTGTAAGTGCCCGCAGCAGTCTGTAGGAGTCTGTGGGATTCTGTAAGGTTCCGGAGGGTTCTGCAGGGTTCCGTAGGGGCCCGTAGAGTTCCGTAGTGGCTGGTAAAGTTCCGTAGGGCCCTGTGGGGTTCTGTATGGACCTGTAGGGTTCCGTAGGGGCCTGCAGGGTTCTGTAAGTGCCCGCAGGTGTCTGTAGGGTTCCGTAGGCGCCTGCAGGGTTTCGTAGGCACCTGCAGTGTTCTGTAGGAGCCCATAGGGTTTTAGTGAGGTTCCGTTGTGTTGCTAAGGGTCTTGTAGAGTGCTGTCGGGTCCTGGAGTATTCTGTAGGGTTCCAGAGGGGCTCGTAGGGTTCCGTCGAAATCTGTAGGCTTCCCTAGGGGCCCATAGAGTCCCGTAGATTTCCGTAGGGGCCTGTAGGGTTGTGTAAGTGCCCGCAGGGGTTGGTAGGAGCTTGTAGGGTGCCATATGTTTCCGGAGGGTTGTGTAGGGTTCCGTAGGGGCCTGTGGTGTTCCCTAGGGGCCTGTAGAGTCTCGTACCGTTCCGTAGGGGCCTGTAGTGTTCCCTAGGGGCCTGTAGAGTCTCGTACAGTTCCGTAGGGTCCTGTAGGTTTCCATAAGCGCCCGCAGAGGTCTGAAGGGGCCCGTACTGTTCCGTAAGGATCCATAGGGTTCCGTAGAGCTTCGTAGGTTCCCTAGAGGCCTGTAGAGTACTGCAGGAGCCAGTAGTGTTCTGTAGGGGCCCGTAGGGTTCCTTCCATAGGGGCTGGCAGTGTTCCGTAGGGGCCTCTAGGGTTGTGTAAGTGCCTGCAGGAGTCTGTAGGAATCCGTGGGATTCTGTAAGGTTCCGGAGGGTTCTGCAGGGTTCCGTAGGGGCCCGTAGAGTTCCGTAGTGGCTGGTAAAGTTCCGTAGGGCCCTGTGGGGTTCTGTATGGACCTGTAGGGTTCTGTAGGGGCCTGCAGGGTTCTGTAAGTGCCCGCAGGTGTCTGTAGGGTTCCGTAGGGGTCTGTAGGGTTCCGTAGGCGCCTGCAGAGTTCTGTAGGAGCCCATAGGGTTTTAGTGATATTCCGTTGTGTTGCTAAGGGTCTTGTAGAGTGCTGTCGGGTCCTGGAGTATTCTGTAGGGTTCCAGAGGGGCTCGTAGGGTTCCGTCGAAATCTGTAGGCTTCCCTAGGGGCCCGTGGAGTCCCGTTGATTTCCGTAGGGACCTGTAGGGTTGTGTAAGTGCCCGCAGGGGTTGGTAGGAGCTTCTAGGGTGCCATAAGTTTCCAGAGGGTTGTGTAGGGTTCCGTAGGGGCCTGTGGTGTTCCCTAGGGGCCTGTAGAGTCTCGTACCGTTCCGTAGGGGCCTGTAGTGTTCCCCAGGGGCCTGTAGAGTCTCGTACAGTTCCGTAGGGTCCTGTAGGTTTCCATAAGCGCCCGCAGAGGTCTGAAGGGGCCCGTACTGTTCCGTAAGGATCCACAGGGCTCCATATAGCTTCGTAGGTTTCCTAGAGGCCTGTAGAGTACCGCAGGAGCCAGTAGTGTTCTGTAGGGGCCCGTAGGGTTCCTTCCGTAGGGGCTGGCAGTGTTCCGTAGGGTCCTCTAGGGTTGTGTAAGTGCCCGCAGCAGTCTGTAGGAGTCTGTGGGATTCTGTAAGGTTCCGGAGGGTTCTGCAGGGTTCCGTAGGGGCCCGTAGAGTTCCGTAGTGGCTGGTAAAGTTCCGTAGGGCCCTGTGGGGTTCTGTATGGACCTGTAGGGTTCCGTAGGGGCCTGCAGGGTTCTGTAAGTGCCCGCAGGTGTCTGTAGGGTTCCGTAGGGGCCTGCAGGGTTTCGTAGGCACCTGCAGTGTTCTGTAGGAGCCCATAGGGTTTTAGTGAGGTTCCGTTGTGTTGCTAAGGGTCTTGTAGAGTGCTGTCGGGTCCTGGAGTATTCTGTAGGGTTCCAGAGGGGCTCGTAGGGTTCCGTCGAAATCTGTAGGCTTCCCTAGGGGCCCATAGAGTCCCGTAGATTTCCGTAGGGGCCTGTAGGGTTGTGTAAGTGCCCGCAGGGGTTGGTAGGAGCTTGTAGGGTGCCATATGTTTCCGGAGGGTTGTGTAGGGTTCCGTAGGGGCCTGTGGTGTTCCCTAGGGGCCTCTAGAGTCTCGTACCGTTCCGTAGGGGCCTGTAGTGTTCCCTAGGGGCCTGTAGAGTCTCGTACAGTTCCGTAGGGTCCTGTAGGTTTCCATAAGCGCCCGCAGAGGTCTGAAGGGGCCCGTACTGTTCCGTAAGGATCCATAGGGTTCCGTAGAGCTTCGTAGGTTCCCTAGAGGCCTGTAGAGTACTGCAGGAGCCAGTAGTGTTCTGTAGGGGCCCGTAGGGTTCCTTCCATAGGGGCTGGCAGTGTTCCGTAGGGGCCTGTAGGGTTGTGTAAGTGCCCGCAGCAGTCTGTAGGAGTCTGTGGGATTCTGTAAGGTTCTGGAGGGTTCTGCAGGGTTCTGTAGGGGCCCATAGAGTTCCGTAGTGGCTGGTAAAGTTCCCTAGGGCCCTGTGGGGTTCTGTATGGACCTGTAGGGTTCTGTAGGGGCCTGCAGGGTTCTGTAAGTGCCCGCAGGTGTCTGTAGGGTTCCGTAGGGGTCTGTAGGGTTCCGTAGGCGCCTGCAGAGTTCTGTAGGAGCCCATAGGGTTTTAGTGAGGTTCCGTTGTGTTGCTAAGGGTCTTGTAGAGTGCTGTCGGGTCCTGGAGTATTCTGTAGGGTTCCAGAGGGGCTCGTAGGGTTCCGTCGAAATCTGTACGCTTCCCTAGGGGCCCATAGAGTCCCGTAGGGACCTGTAGGGTTGTGTAAGTGCCCGCAGGGGTTGGTAGGAGCTTGTAGGGTGCCATAAGTTTCCAGAGGGTTGTGTAGGGTTCCGTAGGGGCCTGTGGTGTTCCCTAGGGGCCTGTAGAGTCTCGTACCGTTCCGTAGGGGCCTGTATTGTTCCCTAGGGGCCTGTAGAGTCTCGTACAGTTCCGTAGGGTCCTGTAGGTTTCCATAAGCGCCCGCAGAGGTCTGAAGGGGCCCGTACTGTTCCGTAAGGATCCATAGGGTTCCGTAGAGCTTCGTAGGTTCCCTAGAGGCCTGTAGAGTACCGCAGGAGCCAGTAGTGTTCTGTAGGGGCCCGTAGGGTTCCTTCCGTAGGGGCTGGTAGTGTTCCGTAGGGGCCTGTAGGGTTGTGTAAGTGCCCGCAGCAGTCTGTAGGAGTCTGTGGGATTCTGTAAGGTTCTGGAGGGTTCTGCAGGGTTCTGTAGGGGCCCGTAGAGTTCCGTAGTGGCTGGTAAAGTTCCGTAGGGCCCTGTGGGGTTCTGTATGGACCTGTAGGGTTCTGTAGGGGCCTGCAGGGTTCTGTAAGTGCCCACAGGTGTCTGTAGGGTTCCGTACGGGTCTGTAGGGTTCCGTAGGCGCCTGCAGTGTTCTGTAGGAGCCCATAGGCTTTTAGTGAGGTTCCGTTGTGTTGCTAAGGGTCTTGTAGAGTGCTGTCGGGTCCTGGAGTATTCTGTAGGGTTCCAGAGGGGCTCGTAGGGTTCCGTCAAAATCTGTAGGCTTCCCTAGAGGCCCATAGAGTCCCGTAGATTTCCGTAGGGGCCTGTAGGGTTGTGTAAGTGCCCGCAGGGGTTGGTAGGAGCTTGTAGGGTGCCATAAGTTTCCAGAGGGTTGTGTAGGGTTCCGTAGGGGCTTGTGGTGTTCCCTAGGGGCCTGTAGAGTGTCGTACGGTTCCGTAGGGGCCTGTAGTGTTCCCTAGGGGCCTGTAGAGTCTCGTACCGTTCCGTAGGGGCCTGTAGTATTCCCTAGGGGCCTGTAGAGTCTTGTACAGTTCCGTAGGGTCCTGTAGGTTTCCATAAGCGCCCGCAGAGGTCTGAAGGGGCCCGTACTGTTCCGTAAGGATCCATAGGCCTCCGTAGAGCTTCGTAGGTTCCCTAGAGGCCTGTAGAGTACCGCAGGAGCCAGTAGTGTTCTGCAGGGGCCCGTAGGGTTCCTTCCGTAGGGGCTGGTAGTGTTCCGTAGGGGCCTGTAGGGTTGTGTAAGTGCCCGCAGCAGTCTGTAGGAGTCTGTGGGATTCTGTAAGGTTCTGGAGGGTTCTGCAGGGTTCTGTAGGGGCCCGTAGAGTTCCGTAGTGGCTGGTAAAGTTCCGTAGGGCCCTGTGGGGTTCTGTATGGACCTGTAGGGTTCTGTAGGGGCCTGCAGGGTTCTGTAAGTGCCCACAGGTGTCTGTAGGGTTCCGTAGGCGCCTGCAGTGTTCTGTAGGAGCCCATAGGCTTTTAGTGAGGTTCCGTTGTGTTGCTAAGGGTCTTGTAGAGTGCTGTCGGGTCCTGGAGTATTCTGTAGGGTTCCAGAGGGGCTCGTAGGGTTCTGTCGAAATCTGTAGGCTTCCCTAGGGGCCCGTGGAGTCCCGTAGATTTCCGTAGGGACCTGTAGGGTTGTGTAAGTGCCCGCAGGGGTTGGTAGGAGCTTGTAGGGTGCCATAAGTTTCCAGAGGGTTGTGTAGGGTTCCGTAGGGGCCTGTGGTGTTCCCTAGGGGCCTGTAGAGTCTCGTACGGTTCCGTAGGGGCCTGTAGTGTTCCCCAGGGGCCTGTAGAGTCTCGTACAGTTCCGTAGGGTCCTGTAGGTTTCCATAAGCGCCCGCAGAGGTCTGAAGGGGCCCGTACTGTTCCGTAAGGATCCACAGGGCTCCATATAGCTTCGTAGGTTTCCTAGAGGCCTGTAGAGTACCGCAGGAGCCAGTAGTGTTCTGTAGGGGCCCGTAGGGTTCCTTCCATAGGGGCTGGCAGTGTTCCGTAGGGGCCTGTAGGGTTGTGTAAGTGCCCGCAGCAGTCTGTAGGAGTCTGTGGGATTCTGTAAGGTTCCGGAGGGTTCTGCAGGGTTCCGTAGGGGCCCGTAGAGTTCCGTAGTGGCTGGTAAAGTTCCGTAGGGCCCTGTGGGGTTCTGTATGGACCTGTAGGGTTCCGTAGGGGCCTGCAGGGTTCTGTAAGTGCCCGCAGGTGTCTGTAGGGTTCCGTAGGGGCCTGCAGGGTTTCGTAGGCACCTGCAGTGTTCTGTAGGAGCCCATAGGGTTTTAGTGAGGTTCCGTTGTGTTGCTAAGGGTCTTGTAGAGTGCTGTCGGGTCCTGGAGTATTCTGTAGGGTTCCAGAGGGGCTCGTAGGGTTCCGTCGAAATCTGTAGGCTTCCCTAGGGGCCCATAGAGTCCCGTAGATTTCCGTAGGGGCCTGTAGGGTTGTGTAAGTGCCCGCAGGGGTTGGTAGGAGCTTGTAGGGTGCCATATGTTTCCGGAGGGTTGTGTAGGGTTCCGTAGGGGCCTGTGGTGTTCCCTAGGGGCCTCTAGAGTCTCGTACCGTTCCGTAGGGGCCTGTAGTGTTCCCTAGGGGCCTGTAGAGTCTCGTACAGTTCCGTAGGGTCCTGTAGGTTTCCATAAGCGCCCGCAGAGGTCTGAAGGGGCCCGTACTGTTCCGTAAGGATCCATAGGGTTCCGTAGAGCTTCGTAGGTTCCCTAGAGGCCTGTAGAGTACTGCAGGAGCCAGTAGTGTTCTGTAGGGGCCCGTAGGGTTCCTTCCATAGGGGCTGGCAGTGTTCCGTAGGGGCCTGTAGGGTTGTGTAAGTGCCCGCAGCAGTCTGTAGGAGTCTGTGGGATTCTGTAAGGTTCTGGAGGGTTCTGCAGGGTTCTGTAGGGGCCCATAGAGTTCCGTAGTGGCTGGTAAAGTTCCGTAGGGCCCTGTGGGGTTCTGTATGGACCTGTAGGGTTCTGTAGGGGCCTGCAGGGTTCTGTAAGTGCCCGCAGGTGTCTGTAGGGTTCCGTAGGGGTCTGTAGGGTTCCGTAGGCGCCTGCAGAGTTCTGTAGGAGCCCATAGGGTTTTAGTGAGGTTCCGTTGTGTTGCTAAGGGTCTTGTAGAGTGCTGTCGGGTCCTGGAGTATTCTGTAGGGTTCCAGAGGGGCTCGTAGGGTTCCGTCGAAATCTGTACGCTTCCCTAGGGGCCCATAGAGTCCCGTAGGGACCTGTAGGGTTGTGTAAGTGCCCGCAGGGGTTGGTAGGAGCTTGTAGGGTGCCATAAGTTTCCAGAGGGTTGTGTAGGGTTCCGTAGGGGCCTGTGGTGTTCCCTAGGGGCCTGTAGAGTCTCGTACCGTTCCGTAGGGGCCTGTATTGTTCCCTAGGGGCCTCTAGAGTCTCGTACAGTTCCGTAGGGTCCTGTAGGTTTCCATAAGCGCCCGCAGAGGTCTGAAGGGGCCCGTACTGTTCCGTAAGGATCCATAGGGTTCCGTAGAGCTTCGTAGGTTCCCTAGAGGCCTGTAGAGTACCGCAGGAGCCAGTAGTGTTCTGTAGGGGCCCGTAGGGTTCCTTCCGTAGGGGCTGGTAGTGTTCCGTAGGGGCCTGTAGGGTTGTGTAAGTGCCCGCAGCAGTCTGTAGGAGTCTGTGGGATTCTGTAAGGTTCTGGAGGGTTCTGCAGGGTTCTGTAGGGGCCCGTAGAGTTCCGTAGTGGCTGGTAAAGTTCCGTAGGGCCCTGTGGGGTTCTGTATGGACCTGTAGGGTTCTGTAGGGGCCTGCAGGGTTCTGTAAGTGCCCACAGGTGTCTGTAGGGTTCCGTACGGGTCTGTAGGGTTCCGTAGGCGCCTGCAGTGTTCTGTAGGAGCCCATAGGCTTTTAGTGAGGTTCCGTTGTGTTGCTAAGGGTCTTGTAGAGTGCTGTCGGGTCCTGGAGTATTCTGTAGGGTTCCAGAGGGGCTCGTAGGGTTCCGTCAAAATCTGTAGGCTTCCCTAGAGGCCCATAGAGTCCCGTAGATTTCCGTAGGGGCCTGTAGGGTTGTGTAAGTGCCCGCAGGGGTTGGTAGGAGCTTGTAGGGTGCCATAAGTTTCCAGAGGGTTGTGTAGGGTTCCGTAGGGGCTTGTGGTGTTCCCTAGGGGCCTGTAGAGTGTCGTACGGTTCCGTAGGGGCCTGTAGTGTTCCCTAGGGGCCTGTAGAGTCTCGTACCGTTCCGTAGGGGCCTGTAGTATTCCCTAGGGGCCTGTAGAGTCTTGTACAGTTCCGTAGGGTCCTGTAGGTTTCCATAAGCGCCCGCAGAGGTCTGAAGGGGCCCGTACTGTTCCGTAAGGATCCATAGGCCTCCGTAGAGCTTCGTAGGTTCCCTAGAGGCCTGTAGAGTACCGCAGGAGCCAGTAGTGTTCTGTAGGGGCCCGTAGGGTTCCTTCCGTAGGGGCTGGTAGTGTTCCGTAGGGGCCTGTAGGGTTGTGTAAGTGCCCGCAGCAGTCTGTAGGAGTCTGTGGGATTCTGTAAGGTTCTGGAGGGTTCTGCAGGGTTCTGTAGGGGCCCGTAGAGTTCCGTAGTGGCTGGTAAAGTTCCGTAGGGCCCTGTGGGGTTCTGTATGGACCTGTAGGGTTCTGTAGGGGCCTGCAGGGTTCTGTAAGTGCCCACAGGTGTCTGTAGGGTTCCGTAGGCGCCTGCAGTGTTCTGTAGGAGCCCATAGGCTTTTAGTGAGGTTCCGTTGTGTTGCTAAGGGTCTTGTAGAGTGCTGTCGGGTCCTGGAGTATTCTGTAGGGTTCCAGAGGGGCTCGTAGGGTTCTGTCGAAATCTGTAGGCTTCCCTAGGGGCCCGTGGAGTCCCGTAGATTTCCGTAGGGACCTGTAGGGTTGTGTAAGTGCCCGCAGGGGTTGGTAGGAGCTTGTAGGGTGCCATAAGTTTCCAGAGGGTTGTGTAGGGTTCCGTAGGGGCCTGTGGTGTTCCCTAGGGGCCTCTAGAGTCTCGTACGGTTCCGTAGGGGCCTGTGGTGTTCCCTAGGGTTCTGTAGAGTCTCGTACAGTTCCGTAGGGTCCTGTAGGTTTCCATAAGCGCCCGCAGAGGTCTGAAGGGGCCCGTACTGTTCCGTAAGGATCCACAGGTCTCCATAGAGCTTTGTAGGTTTCCTAGAGGCCTGTAGAGTACCGCAGGAGCCAGTAGTGTTCTGTAGGGGCCCGTAGGGTTCCTTCCATAGGGGCTGGCAGTGTTCCGTAGGGGCCTCTAGGATTGTGTAAGTGCCCGCAGCAGTCTGTAGGAGTCTGTGGGATTCTGTAAGGTTCCGGAGGGTTCTGCAGGGTTCTGTAGGGGCCCGTAGAGTTCCGTAGTGGCTGGTAAAGTTCCGTAGGGCCCTGTGGGGTTCTGTATGGACCTGTAGGGTTCTGTAGGGGCCTGCAGGGTTCTGTAAGTGCCCACAGGTGTCTGTAGGGTTCCGTAGGGGCCTGCAGGGTTTCGTAGGCACCTGCAGTGTTCTGTAGGAGCCCATAGGGTTTTAGTGAGGTTCCGTTGTGTTGCTAAGGGTCTTGTAGAGTGCTGTCGGGTCCTGGAGTATTCTGTAGGGTTCCAGAGGGGCTCGTAGGGTTCCGTCAAAATCTGTAGGCTTCCCTAGGGGCCCATAGAGTCCCGTAGATTTCCGTAGGGGCCTGTAGGGTTGTGTAAGTGCCCGCAGGGGTTGGTAGGAGCTTGTAGGGTGCCATAAGTTTCCAGAGGGTTGTGTAGGGTTCCGTAGGGGCCTGTGGTGTTCCCTAGGGGCCTGTAGAGTCTCGTACCGTTCCGTAGGGGCCTGTAGTGTTCCCTAGGGGCCTGTAGAGTCTCGTACAGTTCCGTAGGGTCCTGTAGGTTTCCATAAGCGCCCGCAGAGGTCTGAAGGGGCCCGTACTGTTCCGTAAGGATCCATAGGGTTCCGTAGAGCTTCGTAGGTTCCCTAGAGGCCTGTAGAGTACCGCAGGAGCCAGTAGTGTTCTGTAGGGGCCCGTAGGGTTCCTTCCGTAGGGGCTGGTAGTGTTCCGTAGGGGCCTGTAGGGTTGTGTAAGTGCCCGCAGCAGTCTGTAGGAGTCTGTGGGATTCTGTAAGGTTCCGGAGGGTTCTGCAGGGTTCTGTAGGGGCCCGTAGAGTTCCGTAGTGGCTGGTAAAGTTCCGTAGGGCCCTGTGGGGTTCTGTATGGACCTGTAGGGTTCTGTAGGGGCCTGCAGGGTTCTGTAAGTGCCCACAGGTGTCTGTAGGGTTTCGTACGGGTCTGTAGGGTTCCGTAGGCACCTGCAGTGTTCTGTAGGAGCCCATAGGGTTTTAGTGATATTCCGTTGTGTTGCTAAGGGTCTTGTAGAGTGCTGTCGGGTCCTGGAGTATTCTGTAGGGTTCCAGAGGGGCTCGTAGGGTTCCGTCAAAATCTGTAGGCTTCCCTAGAGGCCCATAGAGTCCCGTAGATTTCCGTAGGGGCCTGTAGGGTTGTGTAAGTGCCCGCAGGGGTTGGTAGGAGCTTGTAGGGTGCCATAAGTTTCCAGAGGGTTGTGTAGGGTTCCGTAGGGGCTTGTGGTGTTCCCTAGGGGCCTGTAGAGTCTCGTACGGTTCCGTAGGGGCCTGTAGTGTTCCCTAGGGGCCTGTAGAGTCTCATACCGTTCCGTAGGGGCCTGTAGTGTTCCCTAGGGGCCTGTAGAGTCTTGTACAGTTCCGTAGGGTCCTGTAGGTTTCCATAAGCGCCCGCAGAGGTCTGAAGGGGCCCGTACTGTTCCGTAAGGATCCATAGGCCTCCGTAGAGCTTCGTAGGTTCCCTAGAGGCCTGTAGAGTACCGCAGGAGCCAGTAGTGTTCTGTAGGGGCCCGTAGGGTTCCTTCCGTAGGGGCTGGTAGTGTTCCGTAGGGGCCTGTAGGGTTGTGTAAGTGCCCGCAGCAGTCTGTAGGAGTCTGTGGGATTCTGTAAGGTTCTGGAGGGTTCTGCAGGGTTCCGTAGGGGCCCGTAGAGTTCCGTAGTGGCTGGTAAAGTTCCGTAGGGCCCTGTGGGGTTCTGTATGGACCTGTAGGGTTCCGTAGGGGCCTGCAGGGTTCTGTAAGTGCCCGCAGGTGTCTGTAGGGTTCCGTAGGGGCCTGCAGGGTTTCGTAGGCACCTGCAGTGTTCTGTAGGAGCCCATAGGGTTTTAGTGAGGTTCCGTTGTGTTGCTAAGGGTCTTGTAGAGTGCTGTCGGGTCCTGGAGTATTCTGTAGGGTTCCAGAGGGGCTCGTAGGGTTCCGTCGAAATCTGTAGGCTTCCCTAGGGGCCCATAGAGTCCCGTAGATTTCCGTAGGGGCCTGTAGGGTTGTGTAAGTGCCCGCAGGGGTTGGTAGGAGCTTGTAGGGTGCCATAAGTTTCCAGAGGGTTGTGTAGGGTTCCGTAGGGGCCTGTGGTGTTCCCTAGGGGCCTGTAGAGTCTCGTACAGTTCCGTAGGGTCCTGTAGGTTTCCATAAGCGCCCGCAGAGGTCTGAAGGGGCCCGTCCTGTTCCGTAAGGATCCATAGGGCTCCGTAGAGCTTCGTAGGTTCCCTAGAGGCCTGTAGAGTACTGCAGGAGCCAGTAGTGTTCTGTAGGGGCCCGTAGGGTTCCTTCCATAGGGGCTGGCAGTGTTCCGTAGGGTCCTCTAGGGTTGAGTAAGTGCCCGCAGGAGTCTGTCGGAATCCGTGGGATTCTGTAAGGTTCTGGAGGGTTCTGCAGGGTTCCGTAGGGGCCCGTAGAGTTCCGTAGTGGCTGGTAAAGTTCCCTAGGGCCCTGTACCGTTACGTAACTGCCTGCAAGGGTCTTTAGGCTTCCGTAGGGGCTGGTAGGGTTCCATAAAGTTCCGTGGGTTCCTGCAGAGTTCTGCAAGTGCCCGCAAGGGCCTGTAGGGGTGCACAGTGTTTCTGTCTGGTTCCGTAGAGTTCCGTAGGGGCCATAGGTTTCCGTAGCGGCTGGTAGTATTCCGTAGGGGTCTGTAGGGTTCCGTAGGCACCTGCAGTGTTCTGTAAGAGCCCATAGGGTTTTAGTGAGGTTCCGTTGTGTTGCTAAGGGTCTTGTAGAGTGCTGTCGGGTCCTGGAGTATTCTGTAGGGTTCCAGAGGGGCTCGTAGGGTTCCGTTGAAATCTGTAGGCTTCCCTAGGGGCCCGTGGAGTCCCGTAGATTTCCGTAGGGGCCTGTAGGGTTGTGTAAGTGCCCGCAGGGGTTGGTAGGAGCTTGTAGGGTGCCATAAGTTTCCAGAGGGTTGTGTAGGGTTCCGTAGGGGCCTGTGGTGTTCCCTAGGGGCCTGTAGAATCTCGTACGGTTCTGTAGGTGCCTGTGCTGTTCCCTAGGGGCCTGTAGAGTCTCGTACGGTTCCGTAGGGGCCTGTAGTGTTCCCTAGGGGCCTCTAGAGTCTCGTACAGTTCCGTAGTGTCCTGTAGGTTTCCATAAGCGCCCGCAGAGGTCTGAAGGGGCCCGTCCTGTTCCGTAAGGATCCACAGGGCTCTGTAGAGAGTCATAGGTTCCCTAGAAGCCTGTAGAGTACCGCAGGAGCCAGTAGTGTTCTGTAGGGGCCCGTAGGGTTCCTTCCATAGGGGCTGGCAGTGTTCCGTAGGGTCCTCTAGGATTGTGTAAGTGCCCGCAGGAGTCTGTAGGAGTCTGTGGGATTCTGTAAGGTTCTGGAGAGTTCTGCAGGGTTCCGTAGGGGCCCGTAGAGTTCCGTAGTGGCTGGTAAAGTTCCCTAGGGCCCTGTGGGGTTCTGTATGGACCTGTAGGGTTCCGTAGGGGCCTGCAGGGTTCTGTAAGTGCCCGCAGGTGTCTGTAGGGTTCCGTAGGGGCCTGCAGGGTTTCGTAGGCACCTGCAATGTTCTGTAGGAGCCCATAGGGTTTTAGTGAGGTTCCGTTGTGTTGCTAAGGGTCTTGTAGAGTGCTGTCGGGTCCTGGAGTATTCTGTAGGGTTCCAGAAGGGCTTGTAGGGTTCCGTCAAAATCTGTAGGCTTCCCTAGGGGCCCGTGGAGTCCCGTAGATTTCCGTAGGGACCTGTAGGGTTATGTAAGTGCCCGCAGGGGTTGGTAGGAGCTTGTAGGGTGCCATAAGTTTCCAGAGGGTTGTGTAGGGTTCCGTAGGGGCCTGTGGTGTTCCCTAGGGGCCTCTAGAGTCTCGTACGGTTCCGTAGGGGCCTGTGGTGTTCCCTAGGGGCCTGTAGAGTCTCGTACAGTTCCGTAGGGTCCTGTAGGTTTCCATAAGCGCCCGCAGAGGTCTGAAGGGGCCCGTCCTGTTCCGTAAGGATCCACAGGGCTCCATAGAGCTTCGCAGGTTTCCTAGAGGCCTGTAGAGTACCGCAGGAGCCAGTAGTGTTCTGTAGGGGCCCGTAGGGTTCCTTCCATAGGGGCTGGCAGTGTTCCGTAGGGTCCTCTAGGATTGTGTAAGTGCCCGCAGGAGTCTGTAGGAGTCTGTGGGATTCTGTAAGGTTCTGGAGGGTTCTGCAGGGTTCCGTAGGGGCCCGTAGAGTTCCGTAGTGGCTGGTAAAGTTCCCTAGGGCCCTGTGGGGTTCTGTATGGACCTGTAGGGTTCCGTAGGGGCCTGCAGGGTTCTGTAAGTGCCCGCAGGTGTCTGTAGGGTTCCGTAGGGGCCTGCAGGGTTTCGTAGGCACCTGCAGTGTTCTGTAGGAGCCCATAGGGTTTTAGTGAGGTTCCGTTGTGTTGCTAAGGGTCTTGTAGAGTGCTGTCGGGTCCTGGAGTATTCTGTAGGGTTCCAGAGGGGCTCGTAGGGTTCCGTCAAAATCTGTAGGCTTCCCTAGGGGCCCATAGAGTCCCGTAGATTTCCGTAGGGGCCTGTAGGGTTGTGTAAGTGCCCGCAGGGGTTGGTAGGAGCTTGTAGGGTGCCATAAGTTTCCAGAGGGTTGTGTAGGGTTCCGTAGGGGCCTGTGGTGTTCCCTAGGGGCCTGTAGAGTCTCGTACCGTTCCGTAGGGGCCTGTAGTGTTCCCTAGGGGCCTGTAGAGTCTCGTACAGTTCCGTAGGGTCCTGTAGGTTTCCATAAGCGCCCGCAGAGGTCTGAAGGGGCCCGTACTGTTCCGTAAGGATCCATAGGGTTCCGTAGAGCTTCGTAGGTTCCCTAGAGGCCTGTAGAGTACCGCAGGAGCCAGTAGTGTTCTGTAGGGGCCCGTAGGGTTCCTTCCGTAGGGGCTGGTAGTGTTCCGTAGGGGCCTGTAGGGTTGTGTAAGTGCCCGCAGCAGTCTGTAGGAGTCTGTGGGATTCTGTAAGGTTCCGGAGGGTTCTGCAGGGTTCTGTAGGGGCCCGTAGAGTTCCGTAGTGGCTGGTAAAGTTCCGTAGGGCCCTGTGGGGTTCTGTATGGACCTGTAGGGTTCTGTAGGGGCCTGCAGGGTTCTGTAAGTGCCCACAGGTGTCTGTAGGGTTTCGTACGGGTCTGTAGGGTTCCGTAGGCACCTGCAGTGTTCTGTAGGAGCCCATAGGGTTTTAGTGATATTCCGTTGTGTTGCTAAGGGTCTTGTAGAGTGCTGTCGGGTCCTGGAGTATTCTGTAGGGTTCCAGAGGGGCTCGTAGGGTTCCGTCAAAATCTGTAGGCTTCCCTAGAGGCCCATAGAGTCCCGTAGATTTCCGTAGGGGCCTGTAGGGTTGTGTAAGTGCCCGCAGGGGTTGGTAGGAGCTTGTAGGGTGCCATAAGTTTCCAGAGGGTTGTGTAGGGTTCCGTAGGGGCTTGTGGTGTTCCCTAGGGGCCTGTAGAGTCTCGTACGGTTCCGTAGGGGCCTGTAGTGTTCCCTAGGGGCCTGTAGAGTCTCGTACCGTTCCGTAGGGGCCTGTAGTGTTCCCTAGGGGCCTGTAGAGTCTTGTACAGTTCCGTAGGGTCCTGTAGGTTTCCATAAGCGCCCGCAGAGGTCTGAAGGGGCCCGTACTGTTCCGTAAGGATCCATAGGCCTCCGTAGAGCTTCGTAGGTTCCCTAGAGGCCTGTAGAGTACCGCAGGAGCCAGTAGTGTTCTGTAGGGGCCCGTAGGGTTCCTTCCGTAGGGGCTGGTAGTGTTCCGTAGGGGCCTGTAGGGTTGTGTAAGTGCCCGCAGCAGTCTGTAGGAGTCTGTGGGATTCTGTAAGGTTCTGGAGGGTTCTGCAGGGTTCCGTAGGGGCCCGTAGAGTTCCGTAGTGGCTGGTAAAGTTCCGTAGGGCCCTGTGGGGTTCTGTATGGACCTGTAGGGTTCCGTAGGGGCCTGCAGGGTTCTGTAAGTGCCCGCAGGTGTCTGTAGGGTTCCGTAGGGGCCTGCAGGGTTTCGTAGGCACCTGCAGTGTTCTGTAGGAGCCCATAGGGTTTTAGTGAGGTTCCGTTGTGTTGCTAAGGGTCTTGTAGAGTGCTGTCGGGTCCTGGAGTATTCTGTAGGGTTCCAGAGGGGCTCGTAGGGTTCCGTCGAAATCTGTAGGCTTCCCTAGGGGCCCATAGAGTCCCGTAGATTTCCGTAGGGGCCTGTAGGGTTGTGTAAGTGCCCGCAGGGGTTGGTAGGAGCTTGTAGGGTGCCATAAGTTTCCAGAGGGTTGTGTAGGGTTCCGTAGGGGCCTGTGGTGTTCCCTAGGGGCCTGTAGAGTCTCGTACAGTTCCGTAGGGTCCTGTAGGTTTCCATAAGCGCCCGCAGAGGTCTGAAGGGGCCCGTCCTGTTCCGTAAGGATCCATAGGGCTCCGTAGAGCTTCGTAGGTTCCCTAGAGGCCTGTAGAGTACTGCAGGAGCCAGTAGTGTTCTGTAGGGGCCCGTAGGGTTCCTTCCATAGGGGCTGGCAGTGTTCCGTAGGGTCCTCTAGGGTTGAGTAAGTGCCCGCAGGAGTCTGTCGGAATCCGTGGGATTCTGTAAGGTTCTGGAGGGTTCTGCAGGGTTCCGTAGGGGCCCGTAGAGTTCCGTAGTGGCTGGTAAAGTTCCCTAGGGCCCTGTACCGTTACGTAACTGCCTGCAAGGGTCTTTAGGCTTCCGTAGGGGCTGGTAGGGTTCCATAAAGTTCCGTGGGTTCCTGCAGAGTTCTGCAAGTGCCCGCAAGGGCCTGTAGGGGTGCACAGTGTTTCTGTCAGGTTCCGTAGAGTTCCGTAGGGGCCATAGGTTTCCGTAGCGGCTGGTAGTATTCCGTAGGGGTCTGTAGGGTTCCGTAGGCACCTGCAGTGTTCTGTAAGAGCCCATAGGGTTTTAGTGAGGTTCCGTTGTGTTGCTAAGGGTCTTGTAGAGTGCTGTCGGGTCCTGGAGTATTCTGTAGGGTTCCAGAGGGGCTCGTAGGGTTCCGTTGAAATCTGTAGGCTTCCCTAGGGGCCCGTGGAGTCCCGTAGATTTCCGTAGGGGCCTGTAGGGTTGTGTAAGTGCCCGCAGGGGTTGGTAGGAGCTTGTAGGGTGCCATAAGTTTCCAGAGGGTTGTGTAGGGTTCCGTAGGGGCCTGTGGTGTTCCCTAGGGGCCTGTAGAATCTCGTACGGTTCTGTAGGGGCCTGTGGTGTTCCCTAGGGGCCTGTAGAGTCTCGTACGGTTCCGTAGGGGCCTGTAGTGTTCCCTAGGGGCCTCTAGAGTCTCGTACAGTTCCGTAGTGTCCTGTAGGTTTCCATAAGCGCCCGCAGAGGTCTGAAGGGACCCGTACTGTTCCGTAAGGATCCATAGGGCTCCGTAGAGCTTCGTAGGTTCCCTAGAGGCCTGTAGAGTACTGCAGGAGCCAGTAGTGTTCTGTAGGGGCCCGTAGGGTTCCTTCCATAGGGGCTGGCAGTGTTCCGTAGGGTCCTCTAGGGTTGAGTAAGTGCCCGCAGGAGTCTGTCGGAATCCGTGGGATTCTGTAAGGTTCTGGAGGGTTCTGCAGGGTTCCGTAGGGGCCCGTAGAGTTCCGTAGTGGCTGGTAAAGTTCCCTAGGGCCCTGTACCGTTCCGTAACTGCCTGCAAGGGTCTTTAGGCTTCCGTAGGGGCTGGTAGGGTTCCATAAAGTTCCGTGGGTTCCTGCAGAGTTCTGCAAGTGCCCGCAAGGGCCTGTAGGGGTGCACAGTGTTTCTGTCAGGTTCCGTAGAGTTCCGTAGGGGCCATAGGTTTCCGTAGCGGCTGGTAGTATTCCGTAGGGGTCTGTAGGGTTCCGTAGGCACCTGCAGTGTTCTGTAAGAGCCCATAGGGTTTTAGTGAGGTTCCGTTGTGTTGCTAAGGGTCTTGTAGAGTGCTGTCGGGTCCTGGAGTATTCTGTAGGGTTCCAGAGGGGCTGGTAGGGTTCTGTCGAAATCTGTAGGCTTCCCTAGGGGCCCGTGGAGTCCCGTAGATTTCCGTAGGGACCTGTAGGGTTGTGTAAGTGCCCGCGGGGTTTGGTATGAGCTTGTAGGGTGCCATAAGTTTCCAGACGGTTGTGTAGGGTTCCGTAGGGGCCTGTGGTGTTCACTAGGGGCCTCTAGAGTCTCGTACAGTTCCGTAGGGTCCTGTAGGTTTCCATAAGAGCCCGCAGAGGTCTGAAGGGGCCCGTCCTGTTCCGTAAGGATCCACAGGGCTCTGTAGAGAGTCATAGGTTCCCTAGAAGCCTGTAGAGTACCGCAGGAGCCAGTAGTGTTCTGTAGGGGCCCGTAGGGTTCCTTCCATAGGGGCTGGCAGTGTTCCGTAGGGTCCTCTAGGATTGTGTAAGTGCCCGCAGGAGTCTGTAGGAGTCTGTGGGATTCTGTAAGGTTCTGGAGAGTTCTGCAGGGTTCCGTAGGGGCCCGTAGAGTTCCGTAGTGGCTGGTAAAGTTCCCTAGGGCCCTGTGGGGTTCTGTATGGACCTGTAGGGTTCCGTAGGGGCCTGCAGGGTTCTGTAAGTGCCCGCAGGTGTCTGTAGGGTTCCGTAGGGGCCTGCAGGGTTTCGTAGGCACCTGCAATGTTCTGTAGGAGCCCATAGGGTTTTAGTGAGGTTCCGTTGTGTTGCTAAGGGTCTTGTAGAGTGCTGTCGGGTCCTGGAGTATTCTGTAGGGTTCCAGAAGGGCTTGTAGGGTTCCGTCAAAATCTGTAGGCTTCCCTAGGGGCCCGTGGAGTCCCGTAGATTTCCGTAGGGACCTGTAGGGTTATGTAAGTGCCCGCAGGGGTTGGTAGGAGCTTGTAGGGTGCCATAAGTTTCCAGAGGGTTGTGTAGGGTTCCGTAGGGGCCTGTGGTGTTCCCTAGGGGCCTCTAGAGTCTCGTACGGTTCCGTAGGGGCCTGTGGTGTTCCCTAGGGGCCTGTAGAGTCTCGTACAGTTCCGTAGGGTCCTGTAGGTTTCCATAAGCGCCCGCAGAGGTCTGAAGGGGCCCGTCCTGTTCCGTAAGGATCCACAGGGCTCCATAGAGCTTCGCAGGTTTCCTAGAGGCCTGTAGAGTACCGCAGGAGCCAGTAGTGTTCTGTAGGGGCCCGTAGGGTTCCTTCCATAGGGGCTGGCAGTGTTCCGTAGGGTCCTCTAGGATTGTGTAAGTGCCCGCAGGAGTCTGTAGGAGTCTGTGGGATTCTGTAAGGTTCTGGAGGGTTCTGCAGGGTTCCGTAGGGGCCCGTAGAGTTCCGTAGTGGCTGGTAAAGTTCCCTAGGGCCCTGTGGGGTTCTGTATGGACCTGTAGGGTTCCGTAGGGGCCTGCAGGGTTCTGTAAGTGCCCGCAGGTGTCTGTAGGGTTCCGTAGGGGCCTGCAGGGTTTCGTAGGCACCTGCAGTGTTCTGTAGGAGCCCATAGGGTTTTAGTGAGGTTCCGTTGTGTTGCTAAGGGTCTTGTAGAGTGCTGTCGGGTCCTGGAGTATTCTGTAGGGTTCCAGAGGGGCTCGTAGGGTTCCGTCGAAATCTGTAGGCTTCCCTAGGGGCCCGTGGAGTCCCGTAGATTTCCGTAGGGACCTGTAGGGTTGTGTAAGTGCCCGCAGGGGTTTGGTAGGAGCTTGTAGGGTGCCATAAGTTTCCAGAGGGTTGTGTAGGGTTCCGTAGGGGCCTGTGGTGTTCCCTAGGGGCCTGTAGAGTCTCGTACAGTTCCGTAGGGTCCTGTAGGTTTCCATAAGCGCCCGCAGAGGTCTGAAGGGGCCCTTCCTGTTCCGTAAGGATCCACAGGGCTCTGTAGAGAGTCATAGGTTCCCTAGAAGCCTGTAGAGTACCGCAGGAGCCAGTAGTGTTCTGTAGGGGCCCGTAGGGTTCCTTCTATAGGGGCTGGCAGTGTTCCGTAGGGTCCTCTAGGGTTGAGTAAGTGCCCGCAGGAGTCTGTAGGAATCCGTGGGATTCTGTAAGGTTCTGGAGGGTTCTGCAGGGTTCTGTAGGGGCCCTTAGAGTTCCGTAATGGCTGGTAAAGTTTTGTTGGGCCCTGTGGGGTTCTGTATGGACCTGTAGGGTTCTGTAGGGGCCTGCAGGGTTCTGTAAGTGCCCGCAAGTGTCTGTAGGGTTCCGTAGGGTTCTGTAGGGTTCCGTAGGGGCCTGCAGTGTTCTGTAAGAGCCCATAGGGTTTTAGTGAGGTTCTGTTGTGTTGCTAAGGGTCTTGTAGAGTGCTGTCGGGTCCTGGAGTATTCTGTAGGGTTCCAGAGTGGCTCGTAGGGTTCCGTTGAAATCTGTAGGCTTCCTAGGGGCCCGTGGAGTCCCGTAGATTTCCGTAGGGGCCTGTAGGGTTATGTAAGTGCCCGCAGGGGTTGGTAGGAGCTTGTAGGGTGCCATAAGTTTCCAGAGGGTTGTGTAGGGTTCCGTAGGGGCCTGTGGTATTCCCTAGGGGCCTGTAGAGTCCTGTACGGTTCCGTAGGGGCCTGTGGTGTTCCCTAGGGGCCTGTAGAGTCTCGTACGGTTCCGTAGGGGCCTGTAGTGTTCCCTAGGGGCCTCTAGAGTCTCGTACAGTTCCGTAGGGTCCTGTAGGTTTCCATAAGCGCCCGCAGAGGTCTGAAGGGGCCCGTACTGTTCCGTAAGGATCCATAGGGTTCCGTAGAGCTTCGTAGGTTCCCTAGAGGCCTGTAGAGTACCGCAGGAGCCAGTAGTGTTCTGTAGGGGCCCGTAGGGTTCCTTCCATAGGGGCTGGCAGTGTTCCGTAGGGTCCTCTAGGGTTGAGTAAGTGCCCGCAGGAGTCTGTAGGAATCCGTGGGATTCTGTAAGGTTCTGGAGGGTTCTGCAGGGTTCCGTAGGGGCCCGTAGTGTTCCGTAGTGGCTGGTAAAGTTCCCTAGGGCCCTGTACCGTTCCGTAACTGCCTGCAAGGGTCTTTAGGCTTCCGTAGGGGCTGGTAGGGTTCCATAAAGTTCCGTGGGTTCCTGCAGAGTTCTGCAAGTGCCCGCAAGGGCCTGTAGGGGCCCACAGTGTTTCTGTCTGGTTCCGTAGAGTTCCGTAGGGGCCATAGGTTTCCGTAGCGGCTGGTAGTATTCCGTAGGGGTCTGTAGGGTTCCGTAGGCACCTGCAGTGTTCTGTAGGAGCCCATAGGGTTTTAGTGAGGTTCCGTTGTGTTGCTAAGGGTCTTGTAGAGTGCTGTCGGGTCCTGGAGTATTCTGTAGGGTTTCAGAGGGGCTCGTAGGGTTCCGTCGAAATCTGTAGGCTTCCCTAGGGGCCCGTGGAGTCCCGTAGATTTCCGTAGGGGCCTGTAGGGTTGTGTAAGTGCCCGCAGGGGTTGGTAGGAGCTTGTAGGGTGCCATAAGTTTCCAGAGGGTTGTGTAGGGTTCCGTAGGGGCCTGTGGTGTTCCCTAGGGGCCTGTAGAATCTCGTACGGTTCTGTAGGGGCCTGTGCTGTTCCCTAGGGGCCTGTAGAGTCTCGTACGGTTCCGTAGGGGCCTGTAGTGTTCCCTAGGGGCCTCTAGAGTCTCGTACAGTTCCGTAGTGTCCTGTAGGTTTCCATAAGCGCCCGCAGAGGTCTGAAGGGACCCGTACTGTTCCATAAGGATCCATAGGGCTCCGTAGAGCTTCGTAGGTTCCCTAGAGGGCTGTAGAGTACCGCAGGAGCCAGTAGTGTTCTGTAGGGGCCCGTAAGGTTCCTTCCGTAGGGGCTGGCAGTGTTCCGTAGGGGCCTGTAGGGTTGTGTAAGTGCCCGCAGCAGTCTGTAGGAGTCTGTGGGATTCTGTAAGGTTCTGGAGGGTTCTGCAGGGTTCTGTAGGGGCCCGTAGAGTTCCGTAGTGGCTGGTAAAGTTCCTTAGGGCCCTGTGGGGTTCTGTATGGACCTGTAGGGTTCTGTAGGGGCCTGCAGGGTTCTGTAAGTGCCTGTAAGTATCTGTAGGGTTCCGTAGGGGTCTGTAGGGTTCCGTAGGCGCCTGCAGTGTTCTGTAGGAGCCCATAGGGTTTTAGTGAGGTTCCGTTGTGTTGCTAAGGGTCTTGTAGAGTGCTGTCGGGTCCTGGAGTATTCTGTAGGGTTCCAGAGGGGCTCGTAGGGTTCCGCTGAAATCTGTAGGCTTCCCTAGGGGCCCGTGGAGTCCCGTAGATTTCCGTAGGGGCCTGTAGGGTTGTGTAAGTGCCCGCAGGGGTTGGTAGGAGCTTGTAGGGTGCCATAAGTTTCCAGAGGGTTGTGTAGGGTTCCGTAGGGGCCTGTGGTGTTCCCTAGGGGCCTGTAGAGTCTCGTACAGTTCCGTAGGGTCCTGTAGGTTTCCATAAGCGCCCGCAGAGGTCTGAAGGGGCCCGTCCTGTTCCGTAAGGATCCATAGGGCTCCGTAGAGCTTCGTAGGTTCCCTAGAGGCCTGTAGAGTACTGCAGGAGCCAGTAGTGTTCTGTAGGGGCCCGTAGGGTTCCTTCCATAGGGGCTGGCAGTGTTCCGTAGGGTCCTCTAGGGTTGAGTAAGTGCCCGCAGGAGTCTGTCGGAATCCGTGGGATTCTGTAAGGTTCTGGAGGGTTCTGCAGGGTTCCGTAGGGGCCCGTAGAGTTCCGTAGTGGCTGGTAAAGTTCCCTAGGGCCCTGTACCGTTCCGTAACTGCCTGCAAGGGTCTTTAGGCTTCCGTAGGGGCTGGTAGGGTTCCATAAAGTTCCGTGGGTTCCTGCAGAGTTCTGCAAATGCCCGCAAGGGCCTGTAGGGGCCCACAGTGTTTCTGTCTGGTTCCGTAGAGTTCCGTAGGGGCCATAGCTTTCCGTAGCGGCTGGTAGTATTCCGTAGGGGTCTGTAGGGTTCCGTAGGCACCTGCAGTGTTCTGTAGGAGCCCATAGGGTTTTAGTGAGGTTCCGTTGTGTTGCTAAGGGTCTTGTAGAGTGCTGTCGGGTCCTGGAGTATTCTGTAGGGTTCCAGAGGGGCTCGTAGGGTTCCGTCGAAATCTGTAGGCTTCCCTAGGGGCCCGTGGAGTCCCGTAGATTTCCGTAGGGGCCTGTAGGGTTGTGTAAGTGCCCGCAGGGGTTGGTAGGAGCTTGTAGGGTGCCATAAGTTTCCAGAGGGTTGTGTAGGGTTCCGTAGGGGCCTGTGGTGTTCCCTAGGGGCCTGTAGAATCTCGTACGGTTCTGTAGGGGCCTGTGCTGTTCCCTAGGGGCCTGTAGAGTCTCGTACGGTTCCGTAGGGGCCTGTAGTGTTCCCTAGGGGCCTCTAGAGTCTCGTACAGTTCCGTAGTGTCCTGTAGGTTTCCATAAGCGCCCGCAGAGGTCTGAAGGGACCCGTACTGTTCCATAAGGATCCATAGGGCTCCGTAGAGCTTCGTAGGTTCCCTAGAGGGCTGTAGAGTACCGCAGGAGCCAGTAGTGTTCTGTAGGGGCCCGTAAGGTTCCTTCCGTAGGGGCTGGCAGTGTTCCGTAGGGGCCTGTAGGGTTGTGTAAGTGCCCGCAGCAGTCTGTAGGAGTCTGTGGGATTCTGTAAGGTTCTGGAGGGTTCTGCAGGGTTCTGTAGGGGCCCGTAGAGTTCCGTAGTGGCTGGTAAAGTTCCTTAGGGCCCTGTGGGGTTCTGTATGGACCTGTAGGGTTCTGTAGGGGCCTGCAGGGTTCTGTAAGTGCCTGTAAGTATCTGTAGGGTTCCGTAGGGGTCTGTAGGGTTCCGTAGGCGCCTGCAGTGTTCTGTAGGAGCCCATAGGGTTTTAGTGAGGTTCCGTTGTGTTGCTAAGGGTCTTGTAGAGTGCTGTCGGGTCCTGGAGTATTCTGTAGGGTTCCAGAGGGGCTCGTAGGGTTCCGCTGAAATCTGTAGGCTTCCCTAGGGGCCCGTGGAGTCCCGTAGATTTCCGTAGGGGCCTGTAGGGTTGTGTAAGTGCCCGCAGGGGTTGGTAGGAGCTTGTAGGGTGCCATAAGTTTCCAGAGGGTTGTGTAAGGTTCCGTAGGGGCCTGTGGTGTTCCCTAGGGGCCTGTAGAGTCTCGTACAGTTCCGTAGGGTCCTGTAGGTTTCCATAAGCGCCCGCAGAGGTCTGAAGGGGCCCATACTGTTCCGTAAGGATCCATAGGGCTCCGTAGAGCTTCGTAGGTTCCCTAGAGGCCTGTAGAGTACTGCAGGAGCCAGTAGTGTTCTGTAGGGGCCCGTAGGGTTCCTTCCATAGGGGCTGGCAGTGTTCCGTAGGGTCCTCTAGGGTTGAGTAAGTGCCCGCAGGAGTCTGTAGGAATCCGTGGGATTCTGTAAGGTTCCGGAGGGTTCTGCAGGGTTCCGTAGGGGCCCGTAGTGTTCCGTAGTGGCTGGTAAAGTTCCGTAGGGCCCTGTACCGTTCCGTAACTGCCTGCAATGGTCTTTAGGCTTCCGTAGGGGCTGGTAGGGTTCCATAAAGTTCCGTGGGTTTCTGCAGAGTTCTGCAAGTGCCCGCAAGGGCCTGTAGGGGCCCACAGTGTTTCTGTCTGGTTCCGTAGAGTTCCGTAGGGGCCATAGGTTTCCGTAGCGGCTGGTAGTATTCCGTAGGGGTCTGTAGGGTTCCGTAGGCACCTGCAGTGTTCTGTAGGAGCCCATAGGGTTTTAGTGAGGTTCCGTTGTGTTGCTAAGGGTCTTGTAGAGTGCTGTCGGGTCCTGGAGTATTCTGTAGGGTTCCAGAGGGTCTCGTAGGGTTCCGTCAAAATCTGTAGGGTTCCCTAGGGGCCCATAGAGTCCCGTAGGGACCTGTAGGGTTGTGTAAGTGCCCGCAGGGGTTGGTAGGAGCTTGTAGGGTGCCATAAGTTTCCAGAGGGTTGTGTAGGGTTCCGGAGGGGCCTGTGGTGTTCCCTAGGGGCCTGTAGAGTCTCGTACGGTTCTGTAGGGGCCTGTGGTGTTCCCTAGGGGCCTGTAGAGTCTCGTACGGTTCCGTAGGGGCCTGTAGTGTTCCCTAGGGGCCTCTAGAGTCTCGTACAGTTCCGTAGGGTCCTGTAGGTTTCCATAAGCGCCCGCAGAGGTCTGAAGGGGCCCGTACTGTTCCGTAAGGATCCATAGGGTTCTGTAGAGCTTCGTCGTTTCCCTAGAGGGCTGTAGAGTACCGCAGGAGCCAGTAGTGTTCTGTAGGGGCCCGTAAGGTTCCTTCCGTAGGGGCTGGCAGTGTTCCGTAGGGGCCTGTAGGGTTGTGTAAGTGCCCGCAGCAGTCTGTAGGAGTCTGTGGGATTCTGTAAGGTTCTGGAGGGTTCTGCAGGGTTCCGTAGGGGCCCGTAGAGTTCCGTAGTGGCTGGTAAAGTTCCCTAGGGCCCTGTACCGTTCCGTAACTGCCTGCAAGGGTCTTTAGGCTTCCGTAGGGGCTGGTAGGGTTCCATAAAGTTCCGTGGGTTCCTGCAGAGTTCTGCAAGTGCCCGCAAGGGCCTGTAGGGGCGCACAGTGTTTCTGTCAGGTTCCGTAGAGTTCCGTAGGGGCCATAGGTTTCCGTAGCGGCTGGTAGTATTCCGCAGGGGTCTGTAGGGTTCCGTAGGCACCTGCAGTGTTCTGTAGGAGCCCATAGGGTTTTAGTGAGGTTCCGTTGTGTTGCTAAGGGTCTTGTAGAGTGCTGTCGGGTCCTGGAGTATTCTGTAGGGTTCCAGAGGGGCTCGTAGGGTTCTGTTGAAATCTGTAGGCTTCCCTAGGGGCCCGTGGAGTCCCGTAGATTTCCGTAGGGACCTGTAGGGTTGTGTAAGTGCCCGCAGGGGTTGGTAGGAGCTTCTAGGGTGCCATAAGTTTCCAGAGGGTTGTGTAGGGTTCCGTAGGGGCCGGTGGTGTTCCCTACGGGCCTGTAGAGTCTCGTACCGTTCCGTAGGGGCCTGTAGTGTTCCCTAGGGGCCTGTAGAGTCTCGTACAGTTCCGTAGGGTCCTGTAGGTTTCCATAAGCGCCCGCAGAGGTCTGAAGGGGCCCGTCCTGTTCCGTAAGGATCCATAGGGCTCTGTAGAGAGTCATAGGTTCCCTAGAAGCCTGTAGAGTACCGCAGGAGCCAGTAGTGTTCTGTAGGGGCCCGTAGGGTTCCTTCCATATGGGTTGGCAGTGTTCCATAGGGTCCTCTAGGGTTGAGTAAGTGCCCGCAGGAGTCTGTAGGAATCCGTGGGATTCTGTAAGGTTCTGGAGGGTTCTGCAGGGTTCCGTAGGGGCCCGTAGAGTTCCGTAGTGGCTGGTAAAGTTCCGTAGGGCCCTGTACCGTTCCGTAACTGCCTGCAAGGATCTTTAGGCTTCCGTAGGGGCTGGTAGGGTTCCATAAAGTTCCGTGGGTTCCTGCAGAGTTCTGCAAGTGCCCGCAATGGGCCTGTAGGGGACCACAGTGTTTCTATCATGTTCCGTAGAGTTCCGTAGGGGCCATAGGTTTCCGTAGCGGCTGGTATTATTCCGTAGGGGTCTGTAGGGTTCCGTAGGCACCTGCAGTGTTCTGTAGGAGCCCATAGGGTTTTAGTGAGGTTCCGTTGTGTCGCTAAGGGTCTTGTAGAGTGCTGTCGGGTCCTGGAGTATTCTGTAGGGTTCCAGAGAAGCTCGTAGGGTTCCGTCGAAATCTGTAGGGTTCCCTAGGGGCCCATAGAGTCCCGTAGAGACCTGTAGGGTTGTGTAAGTGCCCGCAGGGGTTGGTAGGAGCTTGTAGGTTGCCATAAGTTTCCGGAGGGTTGTGTAGGGTTCCGTAGGGGCCTGTGGTGTTCCCTAGGGGCCTGTAGAGTCTCGTACGGTTCCGTAGGGGCCTGTGGTGTTCCCTAGGGTCCTGTAGAGTCTCGTACAGTTCCGTAGGGTCCTGTAGGTTTCCATAAGCGCCCGCAGAGGTCTGAAGGGGCCCTTCCTGTTCCGTAAGGATCCACAGGGCTCTGTAGAGAGTCATAGGTTCCCTAGAAGCCTGTAGAGTACCGCAGGAGCCAGTAGTGTTCTGTAGGGGCCCGTAAGGTTCCTTCTATAGGGGCTGGCAGTGTTCCGTAGGGTCCTCTAGGGTTGAGTAAGTGCCCGCAGGAGTCTGTAGGAATCCGTGGGATTCTGTAAGGTTCTGGAGGGTTCTGCAGGGTTCCGTAGGGGCCCGTAGAGTTCCGTAGTGGCTGGTAAAGTTCCCTAGGGCCCTGTACCGTTCCGTAACTGCCTGCAAGGGTCTTTAGGCTTCCGTAGGGGCTGGTAGGGTTCCATAAAGTTCCGTGGGTTCCTGCAGAGTTCTGCAAGTGCCCGCAAGGGCCTGTAGGGGCCCACAGTGTTTCTGTCAGGTTCCGTAGAGTTCCGTAGGGGCCATAGGTTTCCGTAGCGGCTGGTAGTATTCCGTAGGGGTCTGTAGGGTTCCGTAGGCACCTGCAGTGTTCTGTAGGAGCCCATAGGGTTTTAGTGAGGTTCCGTTGTGTTGCTAAGGGTCTTGTAGAGTGCTGTCGGGTCCTGGAGTATTCTGTAGGGTTCCAGAGGGGCTCGTAGGGTTCCGTCAAAATCTGTAGGCTTCCCTAGGGGCCCGTGGAGTCCCGTAGATTTCCGTAGGGACCTGTAGGGTTGTGTAAGTGCCCGCAGGGGTTGGTAGGAGCTTGTAGGGTGCCATAAGTTTCCAGAGGGTTGTGTAGGGTTCCGTAGGGGCCTGTGGTGTTCCCTAGGGGCCTCTAGAGTCTCGTACGGTTCCGTAGGGGCCTGTGGTGTTCCCTAGGGGCCTGTAGAGTCTCGTACAGTTCCGTAGGGTCCTGTAGGTTTCCATAAGCGCCCGCAGAGGTCTGAAGGGGCCCATCCTGTTCCGTAAGGATCCACAGGGCTCCATAGAGCTTCGTAGGTTTCCTAGAGGCCTGTAGAGTACCGCAGGAGCCAGTAGTGTTCTGTAGGGGCCCGTAGGGTTCCTTCCATAGGGGCTGGCAGTGTTCCGTAGGGTCCTCTAGGATTGTGTAAGTGCCCGCAGGAGTCTGTAGGAGTCTGTGGGATTCTGTAAGGTTCTGGAGGGTTCTGCAGGGTTCCGTAGGGGCCCGTAGAGTTCCGTAGTGGCTGGTAAAGTTCCCTAGGGCCCTGTGGGGTTCTGTATGGACCTGTAGGGTTCCGTAGGGGCCTGCAGGGTTCTGTAAGTGCCCGCAGGTGTCTGTAGGGTTCCGTAGGGGCCTGCAGGGTTTCGTAGGCACCTGCAGTGTTCTGTAGGAGCCCATAGGGTTTTAGTGAGGTTCCGTTGTGTTGCTAAGGGTCTTGTAGAGTTCTGTCGGGTCCTGGAGTATTCTGTAGGGTTCCAGAGGGGCTCGTAGGGTTCCGTCGAAATCTGTAGGCTTCCCTAGGGGCCCGTGGAGTCCCGTAGATTTCCGTAGGGACCTGTAGGGTTGTGTAAGTGCCCGCGGGGTTTGGTAGGAGCTTGTAGGGTGCCATAAGTTTCCAGAGGGTTGTGTAGGGTTCCGTAGGGGCCTGTGGTGTTCCCTAGGGGCCTGTAGAGTCTCGTACAGTTCCGTAGGGTCCTGTAGGTTTCCATAAGCGCCCGCAGAGGTCTGAAGGGGCCCTTCCTGTTCCGTAAGGATCCACAGGGCTCTGTAGAGAGTCATAGGTTCCCTAGAAGCCTGTAGAGTACCGCAGGAGCCAGTAGTGTTCTGTAGGGGCCCGTAGGGTTCCTTCCATAGGGGCTGGCAGTGTTCCGTAGGGGCCTCTAGGATTGTGTAAGTGCCCGCAGGAGTCTGTAGGAGTCTGTGGGATTCTGTAAGGTTCCAGAGGGTTCTGCAGGGTTCCATAGGGGCCCGTAGAGTTCCGTAGTGGCTGGTAAAGTTCCCTAGGGCCCTGTGGGGTTCTGTATGGACCTGTAGGGTTCTGTAGGGGCCTGCAGGGTTCTGTAAGTGCCCGCAGGTGTCTGTAGGGTTCTGTAGGGGCCTGCAGGGTTCTGTAAGTGCCTGTAAGTATCTGTAGGGTTCTGTAGGGGTCTATAGGGTTCCGTAGGCGCCTGCAGTGTTCTGTAGGAGCCCATAGGGTTTTAGTGAGGTTCCGTTGTGTTGCTAAGGGTCTTGTAGAGTGCTGTCGGGTCCTGGAGTATTCTGTAGGGTTCCAGAGGGGCTTGTAGGGTTCTGTCGAAATCTGTAGGCTTCCCTAGGGGCCCATAGAGTCCCGTAGATTTCCGTAGGGACCTGTAGGGTTGTGTAAGTGCCCGCGGGGTTTGGTAGGAGCTTGTAGGGTGCCATAAGTTTCCAGAGGGTTGTGTAGGGTTCCGTAGGGGCCTGTGGTGTTCCCTAGGGGCCTGTAGAGTCTCGTACAGTTCCGTAGGGTCCTGTAGGTTTCCATAAGCGCCCGCAGAGGTCTGAAGCGGCCCGTACTGTTCCGTAAGGATCCACAGGGCTCCATAGAGCTTCGTAGGTTTCCTAGAGGCCTGTAGAGTACCGCAGGAGCCAGTAGTGTTCTATAGGGGCCCGTAGGGTTCCTTCCATAGGGGCTGGCAGTGTTCCGTAGGGGCCTCTAGGATTGTGTAAGTGCCCGCAGAAGTCTGTAGGAGTCTGTGGGATTCTGTAAGGTTCTGGAGGGTTCTGCAGGGTTCCGTAGGGGCCCGTAGAGTTCCGTAGTAGCTGGTAAAGTTCCGTAGGGCCCTGTGGGGTTCTGTATGGACCTGTAGGGTTCCGTAGGGGCCTGTAGGGTTCTGTAAGTGCCCGCAGGTGTCTGTAGGGTTCCGTAGGGGCCTGCAGGGTTTCGTAGGCACCTGCAGTGTTCTGTAGGAGCCCATAGGGTTTTAGTGAGGTTCCGTTGTGTTGCTAAGGGTCTTGTAGAGTTCTGTCGGGTCCTGGAGTATTCTGTAGGGTTCCAGAGGGGCTCGTAGGGTTCCGTCGAAATCTGTAGGCTTCCCTAGGGGCCCATAGAGTCCCGTAGATTTCCGTAGGGGCCTGTAGGGTTGTGTAAGTGCCCGCAGGGGTTGGTAGGAGCTTGTAGGGTGCCATAAGTTTCCAGAGGGTTGTGTAGGGTTCCATAGGGGCCTGTGGTGTTCCCTAGGGGCCTGTAGAGTCTCGTACGGTTCCGTAGGGGCCTGTGGTGTTCCCTAGGGGCCTGTAGAGTCTCGTACGGTTTTGTAGGGGCCTGTAAGTGTTCCCTAGGGGCCTCTAGAGTCTCGTACAGTTCCGTAGGGTCCTGTAGGTTTCCATAAGCGCCCGCAGAGGTCTGAAGGGGCCCGTACTGTTCCGTAAGGATCCATAGGGTTCCGTAGAGCTTCGTAGGTTCCCTAGAGGCCTGTAGAGTACCGCAGGAGCCAGTAGTGTTCTGTAGGGGCCCGTAGGGTTCCTTCCGTAGGGGCTGGTAGTGTTCCATAGGGGCCTGTAGGGTTGTGTAAGTGCCCGCAGCAGTCTGTAGGAGTCTGTGGGATTCTGTAAGGTTCTGGAGGGTTCTGCAGGGTTCTGTAGGGGCCCGTAGAGTTCCGTAGTGGCTGGTAAAGTTCCGTAGGGCCCTGTGGGGTTCTGTATGGACCTGTAGGGTTCTGTAGGGGCCTGCAGGCTTCTGTAAGTGCCCGCAGGTGTCTGTAGGGTTCCGTAGGGGTCTGTAGGGTTCCGTAGGCACCTGCAGTGTTCTGTAGGAGCCCATAGGGTTTTAGTGAGGTTCCGTTGTGTTGCTAAGGGTCTTGTAGAGTGCTGTCGGGTCCTGGAGTATTCTGTAGGGTTCCAGAGGGGCTCGTAGGGTTCCGTCAAAATCTGTAGGCTTCCCTAGGGGCCCGTGGAGTCCCGTAGATTTCCGTAGGGACCTGTAGGGTTGTGTAAGTGCCCGCAGGGGTTGGTAGGAGCTTGTAGGGTGCCATAAGTTTCCAGAGGGTTGTGTAGGGTTCCGTAGGGGCCTGTGGTGTTCCCTAGGGGCCTCTAGAGTCTCGTACGGTTCCGTAGGGGCCTGTGGTGTTCCCTAGGGGCCTGTAGAGTCTCGTACGGTTTTGTAGGGGCCTGTAAGTGTTCCCTAGGGGCCTCTAGAGTCTCGTACAGTTCCGTAGGGTCCTGTAGGTTTCCATAAGCGCCCGCAGAGGTCTGAAGGGGCCCGTCCTGTTCTGTAAGGATCCACAGGGCTCTGTAGAGAGTCATAGGTTCCCTAGAAGCCTGTAGAGTACCGCAGGAGCCAGTAGTGTTTTGTAGGGGCCCGTAGGGTTCCTTCCATAGGGGCTGGCAGTGTTCCATAGGGTCCTCTAGGGTTGAGTAAGTGCCCGCAGGAGTCTGTCGGAATCCGTGGGATTCTGTAAGGTTCTGGAGGGTTCTGCAGGGTTCCGTAGTGGCCCGTAGAGTTCCGTAGTGGCTGGTAAAGTTCCGTAGGGCCCTGTACCGTTCCGTAACTGCCTGCAAGGGTCTTTAGGCTTCCGTAGGGGCTGGTAGGGTTCCATAAAGTTCCGTGGGTTCCTGCAGAGTTCTGCAAGTGCCCGCAAGGGCCTGTAGGGGCCCACAGTGTTTCTGTCAGGTTCCGTAGAGTTCCGTAGGGGCCATAGGTTTCCGTAGCGGCTGGTAGTATTCCGTAGGGGTCTGTAGGGTTCCGTAGGCACCTGCAGTGTTCTGTAAGAGCCCATAGGGTTTTAGTGAGGTTCCGTTGTGTTGCTAAGGGTCTTGTAGAGTGCTGTCGGGTCCTGGAGTATTCTGTAGGGTTCCATAGGGGCTCGTAGGGTTCCGTTGAAATCTGTAGGCTTCCCTAGGGGCCCGTGGAGTCCCGTAGATTTCCGTAGGGGCCTGTAGGGTTGTGTAAGTGCCCGCAGGGGTTGGTAGGAGCTTGTAGGGTGCCATAAGTTTCCAGAGGGTTGTGTAGGGTTCCGTAGGGGCCTGTGGTGTTCCCTAGGGGCCTGTAGAATCTCGTACGGTTCTGTAGGGGCCTGTGCTGTTCCCTAGGGGCCTGTAGAGTCTCGTACGGTTCCGTAGGGGCCTGTAGTGTTCCCTAGGGGCCTCTAGAGTCTCGTACAGTTCCGTAGTGTCCTGTAGGTTTCCATAAGCGCCCGCAGAGGTCTGAAGGGACCCGTACTGTTCCATAAGGATCCATAGGGCTCCGTAGAGCTTCGTAGGTTCCCTAGAGGGCTGTAGAGTACCGCAGGAGCCAGTAGTGTTCTGTAGGGGCCCGTAAGGTTCCTTCCGTAGGGGCTGGCAGTGTTCCGTAGGGGCCTGTAGGGTTGTGTAAGTGCCCGCAGGAGTCTGTAGGAGTCTGTGGGATTCTGTAAGGTTCTGGAGGGTTCTGCAGGGTTCTGTAGGGGCCCGTAGAGTTCCGTAGTGGCTGGTAAAGTTCCTTAGGGCCCTGTGGGGTTCTGTATGGACCTGTAGGGTTCTGTAGGGGCCTGCAGGGTTCTGTAAGTGCCTGTAAGTATCTGTAGGGTTCCGTAGGGGTCTGTAGGGTTCCGTAGGCGCCTGCAGTGTTCTGTAGGAGCCCATAGGGTTTTAGTGAGGTTCCGTTGTGTTGCTAAGGGTCTTGTAGAGTGCTGTCGCGTCCTGGAGTATTCTGTAGGGTTCCAGAGGGGCTCGTAGGGTTCTGTCGAAATCTGTAGGCTTCCCTAGGGGCCCGTGGAGTCCCGTAGATTTCCGTAGGGACCTGTAGGGTTGTGTAAGTGCCCGCGGGGTTTGGTAGGAGCTTGTAGGGTGCCATAAGTTTCCAGAGGGTTGTGTAGGGTTCCGTAGGGGCCTGTGGTGTTCCCTAGGGTTCTGTAGAGTCTCGTACAGTTCCGTAGGGTCCTGTAGGTTTCCATAAGCGCCCGCAGAGGTCTGAAGGGGCCCTTCCTGTTCCGTAAGGATCCACAGGGCTCTGTAGAGAGTCATAGGTTCCCTAGAAGCCTGTAGAGTACCGCAGGAGCCAGTAGTGTTCTGTAGGGGCCCGTAGGGTTCCTTCTACAGGGGCTGGCAGTGTTCCGTAGGGTCCTCTAGGGTTGAGTAAGTGCCCGCAGGAGTCTGTAGGAATCCGTGGGATTCTGTAAGGTTCTGGAGGGTTCTGCAGGGTTCCGTAGGGGCCCGTAGAGTTCCGTAGTGGCTGGTAAAGTTCCCTAGGGCCCTGTGGGGTTCTGTATGGACCTGTAGGGTTCCGTAGGGGCCTGCAGGGTTCTGTAAGTGCCCGCAGGTGTCTGTAGGGTTCCGTAGGGGCCTGCAGGGTTTCGTAGGCACCTGCAGTGTTCTGTAGGAGCCCATAGGGTTTTAGTGAGGTTCCGTTGTGTTGCTAAGGGTCTTGTAGAGTGCTGTCGGGTCCTGGAGTATTCTGTAGGGTTCCAGAGGGGCTCGTAGGGTTCCGTCGAAATCTGTAGGCTTCCCTAGGGGCCCATAGAGTCCCGTAGATTTCCGTAGGGGCCTGTAGGGTTGTGTAAGTGCCCGCAGGGGTTGGTAGGAGCTTGTAGGGTGCCATAAGTTTCCAGAGGGTTGTGTAGGGTTCCGTAGGGGCCTGTGGTGTTCCCTAGGGGCCTGTAGAGTCTCGTACGGTTCCGTAGGGGCCTGTGGTGTTCCCTAGGGGCCTCTAGAGTCTCGTACAGTTCCGTAGGGTCCTTTAGGTTTCCATAAGCGCCCGCAGAGGTCTGAAGGGGCCCGTACTGTTCCGTAAGGATCCATAGGGCTCCGTAGAGCTTCGTAGGTTCCCTAGAGGCCTGTAGAGTACCGCAGGAGCCAGTAGTGTTCTGTAGGGGCCCGTAGGGTTCCTTCCATAGGGGCTGGCAGTGTTCCGTAGGGTCCTCTAGGGTTGAGTAAGTGCCCGCAGGAGTCTGTAGGAATCCGTGGGATTCTGTAAGGTTCCGGAGGGTTCTGCAGGGTTCCGTAGGGGCCCGTAGAGTTCCGTAGTGGTTGGTAAAGTTCCCTAGGGCCCTGTACCGTTCCGTAACTGCCTGCAAGGGTCTTTAGGTTTCCGTAGGGGCTGGTAGGGTTCCATAAAGTTCCGTGGGTTCCTGCAGAGTTCTGCAAGTGCCCGCAAGGGCCTGTAGGGGCCCACAGTGTTTCTGTCAGGTTCCGTAGAGTTCCGTAGGGGCCATAGGTTTCCGTAGCGGCTGGTAGTATTCCGTAGGGGTCTGTAGGGTTCCCTAGGGGCCTGTAGAGTCTCGTACGTTTCCGTAGGGTCCTGTAGGTTTCCATAAGCGCCCGCAGAGGTCTGAAGGGGCCCGTACTGTTCCATAAGGATCCATAGGGTTCCGTAGAGCTTCGTAGGTTCCCTAGAGGCCTGTAGAGTACCGCAGGAGCCAGTAGTGTTCTGTAGGGGCCCGTAGGGTTCCTTCGTAGGGGCTGGTAGTGTTCCGTAGGGGCCTGTAGGGTTGTGTAAGTGCCCGCAGCAGTCTGTAGGAGTCTGTGGGATTCTGTAAGGTTCTGGAGGGTTCTGCAGGGTTCTGTAGGGGCCCGTAGAGTTCCGTAGTGGCTGGTAAAGTTCCGTAGGGCCCTGTGGGGTTCTGTATGGACCTGTAGGGTTCTGTAGGGCCCTGCAGGGTTCTGTAAGTGCCCGCAGGTGTCTGTAGGGTTCCATAGGGGTCTGTAGGGTTCCGTAGGCGCCTGCAGTGTTCTGTAGGAGCCCATAGGGTTTTAGTGAGGTTCCGTTGTGTTGCTAAGGGTCTTGTAGAGTGCTGTCGGGTCCTGGAGTATTCTGTAGGGTTCCAGAGGGGCTCGTAGGGTTCCGTCGAAATCTGTAGGGTTCCCTAAGGGCCCGTGGAGTCCCGTAGATTTCCGTAGAGGCCTGTAGGGTTGTGTAAGTGGCCGCAGGGGTTGGTAGGAGGTTGTAGGGTGCCATAAGTTTCCAGAGGGTTGTGTAGGGTTCCGTAGGGGCCTGTGGTGTTCCCTAGGGGCCTGTAGAGTCTCGTACGGTTCCGTAGGGGCCTGTGGTGTTCCCTAGGGGCCTGTAGAGTCTCGTACGGTTCCGTAGGGGCCTGTAGTGTTCCCTAGGGGCCTCTAGAGTCTCGTACAGTTCCGTAGGGTCCTGTAGGTTTCCATAAGCGCCCGCAGAGGTCTGAAGGGGCCCGTACTGTTCCATAAGGATCCATAGGGCTCCGTAGAGCTTCGTAGGTTCCCTAGAGGCCTGTAGAGTACCGCAGGAGCCAGTAGTGTTCTGTAGGGGCCCGTAGGGTTCCTTCCATAGGGGCTGGCAGTGTTCCATAGGGTCCTCTAGGGTTGAGTAAGTGCCCGCAGGAGTCTGTAGGAATCCGTGGGATTCTGTAAGGTTCCGGAGGGTTCTGCAGGGTTCCGTAGGGGCCCGTAGAGTTCCGTAGTGGTTGGTAAAGTTCCCTAGGGCCCTTTACAGTTCCGTAACTGCCTGCAAGGGTCTTTAGGCTTCCGTAGGGGCTGGTAGGGTTCCATAAAGTTCCATGGGTTCTTGCAGAGTTCTGCAAGTGCCCGCAAGGGCCTGTAGGGGCGCACAGTGTTTCTGTCAGGTTCCGTAGATTTCCGTAGGGGCCATAGGTTTCCGTAGCGGCTGGTAGTATTCCGTAGGGGTCTGTAGGGTTCCATAGGCACCTGCAGTGTTCTGTAGGAGCCCATAGGGTTTTAGTGACGTTCTGTTGTGTCGCTAAGGGTCTTGTAGAGTGCTGTCGGGTCCTGGAGTATTCTGTAGAATTCCAGAGGGGCTCATAGGGTTCCGTCGAAATCTGTAGGGTTCCCTAAGGGCCCATAGAGCCCCGAAGGGACCTGTAGGGTTGTGTAAGTGCCCGCAGGGGTTGGTAGGACCTTGTAGGGTGCCATAAGTTTCCAGAGCGTTCTGTAGGGTTCCGTAAGGGCCTGTGGTGTTCCCTAGGGGCCTGTAGAGTCTCGTACGGTTCCGTAGGGGCCTGTAGTGTTCCCTAGGGGCCTCTAGAGTCTCGTACAGTTCCGTAGGGTCCTGTAGGTTTCCATAAGCGCCCGCAGAGGTCTGAAGGGGCCCGTACTCTTCCGTAAGGATCCATAGGGTTCCGTAGAGCTTCGTAGGTTCCCTAGAGGCCTGTAGAGTACCGCAGGAGCCAGTAGTGTTCTGTAGGGGCCCGTAAGGTTCCTTCTGTAGAGGCTGGCAGTGTTCCGTAGGGGCCTGTAGGGTTGTGTAAGTGCCCGCAGCAGTCTGTAGGAGTCTGTGGGATTCTGTAAGGTTCTGGAGGGTTCTGCAGGGTTCTGTAGGGGCCCGTAGAGTTCCGTAGTGGCTGGTAAAGTTCCTTAGGGCCCTGTGGGGTTCTGTATGGACCTGTAGGGTTCTGTAGGGGCCTGCAGGGTTCTGTAAGTGCCTGTAAGTATCTGTAGGGTTCCGTAGGGGTCTGTAGGGTTCCGTAGGCGCCTGCAGTGTTCTGTAGGAGCCCATAGGGTTTTAGTGAGGTTCCGTTGTGTTGCTAAGGGTCTTGTAGAGTGCTGTCGCGTCCTGGAGTATTCTGTAGGGTTCCAGAGGGGCTCGTAGGGTTCTGTCGAAATCTGTAGGCTTCCCTAGGGGCCCGTGGAGTCCCGTAGATTTCCGTAGGGACCTGTAGGGTTGTGTAAGTGCCCGCGGGGTTTGGTAGGAGCTTGTAGGGTGCCATAAGTTTCCAGAGGGTTGTGTAGGGTTCCGTAGGGGCCTGTGGTGTTCCCTAGGGTTCTGTAGAGTCTCGTACAGTTCCGTAGGGTCCTGTAGGTTTCCATAAGCGCCCGCAGAGGTCTGAAGGGGCCCTTCCTGTTCCGTAAGGATCCACAGGGCTCCATAGAGCTTCGTAGGTTTCCTAGAGGCCTGTAGAGTACCGCAGGAGCCAGTAGTGTTCTATAGGGGCCCGTAGGGTTCCTTCCATAGGGGCTGGCAGTGTTCCGTAGGGGCCTGTAGGGTTGTGTAAGTGCCCGCAGAAGTCTGTAGGAGTCTGTGGGATTCTGTAAGGTTCTGGAGGGTTCTGCAGGGTTCTGTAGGGGCCCGTAGAGTTCCGTAGTGGCTGGTAAAGTTCCGTAGGGCCCTGTGGGGTTCTGTATGGACCTGTAGGGTTCCGTAGGGGCCTGTAGGGTTCTGTAAGTGCCCGCAGGTGTCTGTAGGGTTCCGTAGGGGCCTGCAGGGTTTCGTAGGCACCTGCAGTGTTCTGTAGGAGCCCATAGGGTTTTAGTGAGGTTCCGTTGTGTTGCTAAGGGTCTTCTAGAGTTCTGTCGGGTCCTGGAGTATTCTGTAGGGTTCCAGAGGGGCTCGTAGGGTTCCGTCGAAATCTGTAGGCTTCCCTAGGGGCCCATAGAGTCCCGTAGATTTCCGTAGGGGCCTGTAGGGTTGTGTAAGTGCCCGCAGGGGTTGGTAGGAGGTTGTAGGGTGCCATAAGTTTCCAGAGGGTTGTGTAGGGTTCCGTAGGGGCCTGTGGTGTTCCCTAGGGTCCTGTAGAGTCTCGTACAGTTCCGTAGGGTCCTGTAGGTTTCCATAAGCGCCCGCAGAGGTCTGAAGGGGCCCTTCCTGTTCCGTAAGGATCCACAGGGCTCTGTAGAGAGTCATAGGTTCCCTAGAAGCCTGTAGAGTACCGCAGGAGCCAGTAGTGTTCTGTAGGGGCCCGTAGGGTTCCTTCTACAGGGGCTGGCAGTGTTCCGTAGGGTCCTCTAGGGTTGAGTAAGTGCCCGCAGGAGTCTGTAGGAATCCGTGGGATTCTGTAAGGTTCTGGAGGGTTCTGCAGGGTTCCGTAGGGGCCCGTAGAGTTCCGTAGTGGCTGGTAAAGTTCCCTAGGGCCCTGTACCGTTCCGTAACTGCCTGCAAGGGTCTTTAGGCTTCCGTAGGGGCTGGTAGGGTTCCATAAAGTTCCGTGGGTTCCTGCAGAGTTCTGCAAGTGCCCGCAAGGGCCTGTAGGGGCCCACAGTGTTTCTGTCAGGTTCCGTAGAGTTCCGTAGGGGCCATAGGTTTCCGTAGCGGCTGGTAGTATTCCGTAGGGGTCTGTAGGGTTCCGTAGGTGCCTGCAGTGTTCTGTAGGAGCCCATAGGGTTTTAGTGAGGTTCCGTTGTGTTGCTAAGGGTCTTGTAGAGTGCTGTCGGGTCCTGGAGTATTCTGTAGGGTTCCAGAGGGGCTCGTAGGGTTCCGTCAAAATCTGTAGGCTTCCCTAGGGGCCCGTGGAGTCCCGTAGATTTCCGTAGGGACCTGTAGGGTTGTGTAAGTGCCCGCAGGGGTTGGTAGGAGGTTGTAGGGTGCCATAAGTTTCCAGAGGGTTGTGTAGGGTTCTGTAGGGGCCTGTGGTGTTCCCTAGGGGCCTGTAGAGTCTCGTACGGTTCCGTAGGGGCCTGTGGTGTTCCCTAGGGTCCTGTAGAGTCTCGTACAGTTCCGTAGGGTCCTGTAGGTTTCCATAAGCGCCCGCAGAGGTCTGAAGGGGCCCGTCCTGTTCCGTAAGGATCCACAGGGCTCCATAGAGCTTCGTAGGTTTCCTAGAGGCCTGTAGAGTACCGCAGGAGCCAGTAGTGTTCTGTAGGGGCCCGTAGGGTTCCTTCCATAGGGGCTGGCAGTGTTCCGTAGGGGCCTCTAGGATTGTGTAAGTGCCCGCAGGAGTCTGTAGGAGTCTGTGGGATTCTGTAAGGTTCTGGAGGGTTCTGCAGGGTTCCGTAGGGGCCCGTAGAGTTCCGTAGTGGCTGGTAAAGTTCCCTAGGGCCCTGTGGGGTTCTGTATGGACCTGTAGGGTTCCGTAGGGGCCTGCAGGGTTCTGTAAGTGCCCGCAGGTGTCTGTAGGGTTCCGTAGGGGCCTGCAGGGTTTCGTAGGCACCTGCAGTGTTCTGTAGGAGCCCATAGGGTTTTAGTGAGGTTCCGTTGTGTTGCTAAGGGTCTTGTAGAGTGCTGTCGGGTCCTGGAGTATTCTGTAGGGTTCCAGAGGGGCTCGTAGGGTTCCGTCGAAATCTGTAGGCTTCCCTAGGGGCCCATAGAGTCCCGTAGATTTCCGTAGGGGCCTGTAGGGTTGTGTAAGTGCCCGCAGGGGTTGGTAGGAGCTTGTAGGGTGCCATAAGTTTCCAGAGGGTTGTGTAGGGTTCCGTAGGGGCCTGTGGTGTTCCCTAGGGGCCTGTAGAGTCTCGTACGGTTCCGTAGGGGCCTGTGGTGTTCCCTAGGGGCCTCTAGAGTCTCGTACAGTTCCGTAGGGTCCTTTAGGTTTCCATAAGCGCCCGCAGAGGTCTGAAGGGGCCCGTACTGTTCCGTAAGGATCCATAGGGCTCCGTAGAGCTTCGTAGGTTCCCTAGAGGCCTGTAGAGTACCGCAGGAGCCAGTAGTTTTCTGTAGGGGCCCGTAGGGTTCCTTCCATAGGGGCTGGCAGTGTTCCGTAGGGTCCTCTAGGGTTGAGTAAGTGCCCGCAGGAGTCTGTAGGAATCCGTGGGATTCTGTAAGGTTCCGGAGGGTTCTGCAGGGTTCCGTAGGGGCCCGTAGAGTTCCGTAGTGGTTGGTAAAGTTCCCTAGGGCCCTGTACCGTTCCGTAACTGCCTGCAAGGGTCTTTAGGTTTCCGTAGGGGCTGGTAGGGTTCCATAAAGTTCCGTGGGTTCCTGCAGAGTTCTGCAAGTGCCCGCAAGGGCCTGTAGGGGCCCACAGTGTTTCTGTCAGGTTCCGTAGAGTTCCGTAGGGGCCATAGGTTTCCGTAGCGGCTGGTAGTATTCCGTAGGGGTCTGTAGGGTTCCCTAGGGGCCTGTAGAGTCTCGTACGTTTCCGTAGGGTCCTGTAGGTTTCCATAAGCGCCCGCAGAGGTCTGAAGGGGCCCGTACTGTTCCGTAAGGATCCATAGGCCTCCGTAGAGCTTCGTAGGTTCCTTAGAGGCCTGTAGAGTACCGCAGGAGCCAGTAGTGTTCTGTAGGTGCCCGTAAGGTTCCTTCCGTAGGGGCTGGCAGTGTTCCGTAGGGGCCTGTAGGGTTGTGTAAGTGCCCGCAGCAGTCTGTAGGAGTCTGTGGGATTCTGTAAGGTTCTGGAGGGTTCTGCAGGGTTCTGTAGGGGCCCGTAGAGTTCCGTAGTGGCTGGTAAAGTTCCGTAGGGCCCTGTGGGGTTCTGTATGGACCTGTAGGGTTCTGTAGGGCCCTGCAGGGTTCTGTAAGTGCCCGCAGGTGTCTGTAGGGTTCCGTAGGGGTCTGTAGGGTTCCGTAGGCGCCTGCAGTGTTCTGTAGGAGCCCATAGGGTTTTAGTGAGGTTCCGTTGTGTTGCTAAGGGTCTTGTAGAGTGCTGTCGGGTCCTGGAGTATTCTGTAGGGTTCCAGAGGGGCTCGTAGGGTTCCGTCGAAATCTGTAGGCTTCCCTAGGGGCCCGTGGAGTCCCGTAGATTTCCGTAGGGACCTGTAGGGTTGTGTAAGTGCCCGCAGGGGTTGGTAGGAGGTTGTAGGGTGCCATAAGTTTCCAGAGGGTTGTGTAGGGTTCCGTAGGGGCCTGTGGTGTTCCCTAGGGGCCTGTAGAGTCTCGTACGTTTCTGTAGGGGCCTGTGGTGTTCCCTAGGGGCCTGTAGAGTCTCGTACGGTTCTGTAGGGGCCTGTGGTGTTCCCTAGCGGCCTGTAGAGTCTCGTACAGTTCCGTAGGGTCCTGTAGGTTTCCATAAGCGCCCGCAGAGGTCTGAAGGGGCCCGTACTGTTCCATAAGGATCCATAGGGTTCCGTAGAGCTTCGTAGGTTCCCTAGAGGCCTGTAGAGTACCGCAGGAGCCAGTAGTGTTCTGTAGGGGCCCGTAGGGTTCCTTCCGTAGGGGCTGGCAGTGTTCCGTAGGGGCCTGTAGGGTTGTGTAAGTGCCCGCAGCAGTCTGTAGGAGTCTGTGGGATTCTGTAAGGTTCTGGAGGGTTCTGCAGGGTTCTGTAGGGGCCCGTAGAGTTCCGTAGTGGCTGGTAAAGTTCCGTAGGGCCCTGTGGGGTTCTGTATGGACCTGTAGGGTTCTGTAGGGGCCTGCAGGGTTCTGTAAGTGCCCGCAGGTGTCTGTAGGGTTCCGTAGGGGTCTGTAGGGTTCCGTAGGCGCCTGCAGTGTTCTGTAGGAGCCCATAGGGTTTTAGTGAGGTTCCGTTGTGTTGCTAAGGGTCTTGTAGAGTGCTGTCGGGTCCTGGAGTATTCTGTAGGGTTCCAGAGGGGCTCGTAGGGTTCCGTCGAAATCTGTAGGCTTCCCTAAGGGCCCGTGGAGTCCCGTAGATTTCCGTAGAGGCCTATAGGGTTGTGTAAGTGGCCGCAGGGGTTGGTAGGAGGTTGTAGGGTGCCATAAGTTTCCAGAGGGTTGTGTAGGGTTCCGTAGGGGCCTGTGGTGTTCCCTAGGGGCCTGTAGAGTCTCGTACGGTTCCGTAGGGGCCTGTGGTGTTCCCTAGGGGCCTCTAGAGTCTCGTACAGTTCCGTAGGGTCCTGTAGGTTTCCATAAGCGCCCGCAGAGGTCTGAAGGGGCCCGTACTGTTCCGTAAGGATCCATAGGGCTCCGTAGAGCTTCGTAGGTTCCCTAGAGACCTGTAGAGTACCGCAGGAGCCAGTAGTGTTCTGTAGGGGCCCGTAGGGTTCCTTCCATAGGGGCTGGCAGTGTTCCGTAGGGTCCTCTAGGGTTGAGTAAGTGCCCGCAGGAGTCTGTAGGAATCCGTGGGATTCTGTAAGGTTCCGGAGGGTTCTGCAGGGTTCCGTAGGGGCCCGTAGAGTTCCGTAGTGGTTGGTAAAGTTCCCTAGGGCCCTGTACCGTTCCGTAACTGCCTGCAAGGGTCTTTAGGTTTCCGTAGGGGCTGGTAGGGTTCCATAAAGTTCCGTGGGTTCCTGCAGAGTTCTGCAAGTGCCCGCAAGGGCCTGTAGGGGCCCACAGTGTTTCTGTCAGGTTCCGTAGAGTTCCGTAGGGGCCATAGGTTTCCGTAGCGGCTGGTAGTATTCCGTAGGGGTCTGTAGGGTTCCCTAGGGGCCTGTAGAGTCTCGTACGTTTCCGTAGGGTCCTGTAGGTTTCCATAAGCGCCCGCAGAGGTCTGAAGGGGCCCGTACTGTTCCGTAAGGATCCATAGGGCTCCGTAGAGCTTCGTAGGTTCCTTAGAGGCCTGTAGAGTACCGCAGGAGCCAGTAGTGTTCTGTAGGTGCCCGTAAGGTTCCTTCCGTAGGGGCTGGCAGTGTTCCGTAGGGGCCTGTAGGGTTGTGTAAGTGCCCGCAGCAGTCTGTAGGAGTCTGTGGGATTCTGTAAGGTTCTGGAGGGTTCTGCAGGGTTCTGTAGGGGCCCGTAGAGTTCCGTAGTGGCTGGTAAAGTTCCGTAGGGCCCTGTGGGGTTCTGTATGGACCTGTAGGGTTCTGTAGGGCCCTGCAGGGTTCTGTAAGTGCCCGCAGGTGTCTGTAGGGTTCCGTAGGCGCCTGCAGTGTTCTGTAGGAGCCCATAGGGTTTTAGTGAGGTTCCGTTGTGTTGCTAAGGGTCTTGTAGAGTGCTGTCGGGTCCTGGAGTATTCTGTAGGGTTCCAGAGGGGCTCGTAGGGTTCCGTCGAAATCTGTAGGCTTCCCTAGGGGCCCGTGGAGTCCCGTAGATTTCCGTAGGGACCTGTAGGGTTGTGTAAGTGCCCGCAGGGGTTGGTAGGAGGTTGTAGGGTGCCATAAGTTTCCAGAGGGTTGTGTAGGGTTCCGTAGGGGCCTGTGGTGTTCCCTAGGGGCCTGTAGAGTCTCGTACGTTTCTGTAGGGGCCTGTGGTGTTCCCTAGGGGCCTGTAGAGTCTCGTACGGTTCTGTAGGGGCCTGTGGTGTTCCCTAGCGGCCTGTAGAGTCTCGTACAGTTCCGTAGGGTCCTGTAGGTTTCCATAAGCGCCCGCAGAGGTCTGAAGGGGCCCGTACTGTTCCGTAAGGATCCATAGGGTTCCGTAGAGCTTCGTAGGTTCCCTAGAGGCCTGTAGAGTACCGCAGGAGCCAGTAGTGTTCTGTAGGGGCCCGTAGGGTTCCTTCCGTAGGGGCTGGTAGTGTTCCATAGGGGCCTGTAGGGTTGTGTAAGTGCCCGCAGCAGTCTGTAGGAGTCTGTGGGATTCTGTAAGGTTCTGGAGGGTTCTGCAGGGTTCTGTAGGGGCCCGTAGAGTTCCGTAGTGGCTGGTAAAGTTCCGTAGGGCCCTGTGGGGTTCTGTATGGACCTGTAGGGTTCTGTAGGGGCCTGCAGGCTTCTGTAAGTGCCCGCAGGTGTCTGTAGGGTTCCGTAGGGGTCTGTAGGGTTCCGTAGGCACCTGCAGTGTTCTGTAGGAGCCCATAGGGTTTTAGTGAGGTTCCGTTGTGTTGCTAAGGGTCTTGTAGAGTGCTGTCGGGTCCTGGAGTATTCTGTAGGGTTCCAGAGGGGCTCGTAGGGTTCCGTCAAAATCTGTAGGCTTCCCTAGGGGCCCGTGGAGTCCCGTAGATTTCCGTAGGGACCTGTAGGGTTGTGTAAGTGCCCGCAGGGGTTGGTAGGAGCTTGTAGGGTGCCATAAGTTTCCAGAGGGTTGTGTAGGGTTCCGTAGGGGCCTGTGGTGTTCCCTAGGGGCCTCTAGAGTCTCGTACGGTTCCGTAGGGGCCTGTGGTGTTCCCTAGGGGCCTGTAGAGTCTCGTACGGTTTTGTAGGGGCCTGTAAGTGTTCCCTAGGGGCCTCTAGAGTCTCGTACAGTTCCGTAGGGTCCTGTAGGTTTCCATAAGCGCCCGCAGAGGTCTGAAGGGGCCCGTCCTGTTCTGTAAGGATCCACAGGGCTCTGTAGAGAGTCATAGGTTCCCTAGAAGCCTGTAGAGTACCGCAGGAGCCAGTAGTGTTTTGTAGGGGCCCGTAGGGTTCCTTCCATAGGGGCTGGCAGTGTTCCATAGGGTCCTCTAGGGTTGAGTAAGTGCCCGCAGGAGTCTGTCGGAATCCGTGGGATTCTGTAAGGTTCTGGAGGGTTCTGCAGGGTTCCGTAGTGGCCCGTAGAGTTCCGTAGTGGCTGGTAAAGTTCCGTAGGGCCCTGTACCGTTCCGTAACTGCCTGCAAGGGTCTTTAGGCTTCCGTAGGGGCTGGTAGGGTTCCATAAAGTTCCGTGGGTTCCTGCAGAGTTCTGCAAGTGCCCGCAAGGGCCTGTAGGGGCCCACAGTGTTTCTGTCAGGTTCCGTAGAGTTCCGTAGGGGCCATAGGTTTCCGTAGCGGCTGGTAGTATTCCGTAGGGGTCTGTAGGGTTCCGTAGGCACCTGCAGTGTTCTGTAAGAGCCCATAGGGTTTTAGTGAGGTTCCGTTGTGTTGCTAAGGGTCTTGTAGAGTGCTGTCGGGTCCTGGAGTATTCTGTAGGGTTCCATAGGGGCTCGTAGGGTTCCGTTGAAATCTGTAGGCTTCCCTAGGGGCCCGTGGAGTCCCGTAGATTTCCGTAGGGGCCTGTAGGGTTGTGTAAGTGCCCGCAGGGGTTGGTAGGAGCTTGTAGGGTGCCATAAGTTTCCAGAGGGTTGTGTAGGGTTCCGTAGGGGCCTGTGGTGTTCCCTAGGGGCCTGTAGAATCTCGTACGGTTCTGTAGGGGCCTGTGCTGTTCCCTAGGGGCCTGTAGAGTCTCGTACGGTTCCGTAGGGGCCTGTAGTGTTCCCTAGGGGCCTCTAGAGTCTCGTACAGTTCCGTAGTGTCCTGTAGGTTTCCATAAGCGCCCGCAGAGGTCTGAAGGGACCCGTACTGTTCCATAAGGATCCATAGGGCTCCGTAGAGCTTCGTAGGTTCCCTAGAGGGCTGTAGAGTACCGCAGGAGCCAGTAGTGTTCTGTAGGGGCCCGTAAGGTTCCTTCCGTAGGGGCTGGCAGTGTTCCGTAGGGGCCTGTAGGGTTGTGTAAGTGCCCGCAGCAGTCTGTAGGAGTCTGTGGGATTCTGTAAGGTTCTGGAGGGTTCTGCAGGGTTCTGTAGGGGCCCGTAGAGTTCCGTAGTGGCTGGTAAAGTTCCTTAGGGCCCTGTGGGGTTCTGTATGGACCTGTAGGGTTCTGTAGGGGCCTGCAGGGTTCTGTAAGTGCCTGTAAGTATCTGTAGGGTTCCGTAGGGGTCTGTAGGGTTCCGTAGGCGCCTGCAGTGTTCTGTAGGAGCCCATAGGGTTTTAGTGAGGTTCCGTTGTGTTGCTAAGGGTCTTGTAGAGTGCTGTCGCGTCCTGGAGTATTCTGTAGGGTTCCAGAGGGGCTCGTAGGGTTCTGTCGAAATCTGTAGGCTTCCCTAGGGGCCCGTGGAGTCCCGTAGATTTCCGTAGGGACCTGTAGGGTTGTGTAAGTGCCCGCGGGGTTTGGTAGGAGCTTGTAGGGTGCCATAAGTTTCCAGAGGGTTGTGTAGGGTTCCGTAGGGGCCTGTGGTGTTCCCTAGGGGCCTGTAGAGTCTCGTACAGTTCCGTAGGGTCCTGTAGGTTTCCATAAGCGCCCGCAGAGGTCTGAAGGGGCCCGTACTGTTCCGTAAGGATCCACAGGGCTCCATAGAGCTTCGTAGGTTTCCTAGAGGCCTGTAGAGTACCGCAGGAGCCAGTAGTGTTCTATAGGGGCCCGTAGGGTTCCTTCCATAGGGGCTGGCAGTGTTCCGTAGGGGCCTCTAGCATTGTGTAAGTGCCCGCAGAAGTCTGTAGGAGTCTGTGGGATTCTGTAAGGTTCTGGAGGGTTCTGCAGGGTTCTGTAGGGGCCCGTAGAGTTCCGTAGTGGCTGGTAAAGTTCCGTAGGGCCCTGTGGGGTTCTGTATGGACCTGTAGGGTTCCGTAGGGGCCTGTAGGGTTCTGTAAGTGCCCGCAGGTGTCTGTAGGGTTCCGTAGGGGCCTGCAGGGTTTCGTAGGCACCTGCAGTGTTCTGTAGGAGCCCATAGGGTTTTAGTGAGGTTCCGTTGTGTTGCTAAGGGTCTTCTAGAGTTCTGTCGGGTCCTGGAGTATTCTGTAGGGTTCCAGAGGGGCTCGTAGGGTTCCGTCGAAATCTGTAGGCTTCCCTAGGGGCCCGTGGAGTCCCGTAGATTTCCGTAGGGGCCTGTAGGGTTGTGTAAGTGCCCGCAGGGGTTGGTAGGAGCTTGTAGGGTGCCATAAGTTTCCAGAGGGTTGTGTAGGGTTCCGTAGGGGCCTGTGGTGTTCCCTAGGGTTCTGTAGAGTCTCGTACAGTTCCGTAGGGTCCTGTAGGTTTCCATAAGCGCCCGCAGAGGTCTGAAGGGGCCCTTCCTGTTCCGTAAGGATCCACAGGGCTCTGTAGAGAGTCATAGGTTCCCTAGAAGCCTGTAGAGTACCGCAGGAGCCAGTAGTGTTCTGTAGGGGCCCGTAGGGTTCCTTCTACAGGGGCTGGCAGTGTTCCGTAGGGTCCTCTAGGGTTGAGTAAGTGCCCGCAGGAGTCTGTAGGAATCCGTGGGATTCTGTAAGGTTCTGGAGGGTTCTGCAGGGTTCCGTAGGGGCCCGTAGAGTTCCGTAGTGGCTGGTAAAGTTCCCTAGGGCCCTGTGGGGTTCTGTATGGACCTGTAGGGTTCCGTAGGGGCCTGCAGGGTTCTGTAAGTGCCCGCAGGTGTCTGTAGGGTTCCGTAGGGGCCTGCAGGGTTTCGTAGGCACCTGCAGTGTTCTGTAGGAGCCCATAGGGTTTTAGTGAGGTTCCGTTGTGTTGCTAAGGGTCTTGTAGAGTGCTGTCGGGTCCTGGAGTATTCTGTAGGGTTCCAGAGGGGCTCGTAGGGTTCCGTCGAAATCTGTAGGCTTCCCTAGGGGCCCATAGAGTCCCGTAGATTTCCGTAGGGGCCTGTAGGGTTGTGTAAGTGCCCGCAGGGGTTGGTAGGAGCTTGTAGGGTGCCATAAGTTTCCAGAGGGTTGTGTAGGGTTCCGTAGGGGCCTGTGGTGTTCCCTAGGGGCCTGTAGAGTCTCGTACGGTTCCGTAGGGGCCTGTGGTGTTCCCTAGGGGCCTCTAGAGTCTCGTACAGTTCCGTAGGGTCCTTTAGGTTTCCATAAGCGCCCGCAGAGGTCTGAAGGGGCCCGTACTGTTCCGTAAGGATCCATAGGGCTCCGTAGAGCTTCGTAGGTTCCCTAGAGGCCTGTAGAGTACCGCAGGAGCCAGTAGTGTTCTGTAGGGGCCCGTAGGGTTCCTTCCATAGGGGCTGGCAGTGTTCCGTAGGGTCCTCTAGGGTTGAGTAAGTGCCCGCAGGAGTCTGTAGGAATCCGTGGGATTCTGTAAGGTTCCGGAGGGTTCTGCAGGGTTCCGTAGGGGCCCGTAGAGTTCCGTAGTGGTTGGTAAAGTTCCCTAGGGCCCTGTACCGTTCCGTAACTGCCTGCAAGGGTCTTTAGGTTTCCGTAGGGGCTGGTAGGGTTCCATAAAGTTCCGTGGGTTCCTGCAGAGTTCTGCAAGTGCCCGCAAGGGCCTGTAGGGGCCCACAGTGTTTCTGTCAGGTTCCGTAGAGTTCCGTAGGGGCCATAGGTTTCCGTAGCGGCTGGTAGTATTCCGTAGGGGTCTGTAGGGTTCCCTAGGGGCCTGTAGAGTCTCGTACGTTTCCGTAGGGTCCTGTAGGTTTCCATAAGCGCCCGCAGAGGTCTGAAGGGGCCCGTACTGTTCCATAAGGATCCATAGGGTTCCGTAGAGCTTCGTAGGTTCCCTAGAGGCCTGTAGAGTACCGCAGGAGCCAGTAGTGTTCTGTAGGGGCCCGTAGGGTTCCTTCGTAGGGGCTGGTAGTGTTCCGTAGGGGCCTGTAGGGTTGTGTAAGTGCCCGCAGCAGTCTGTAGGAGTCTGTGGGATTCTGTAAGGTTCTGGAGGGTTCTGCAGGGTTCTGTAGGGGCCCGTAGAGTTCCGTAGTGGCTGGTAAAGTTCCGTAGGGCCCTGTGGGGTTCTGTATGGACCTGTAGGGTTCTGTAGGGCCCTGCAGGGTTCTGTAAGTGCCCGCAGGTGTCTGTAGGGTTCCATAGGGGTCTGTAGGGTTCCGTAGGCGCCTGCAGTGTTCTGTAGGAGCCCATAGGGTTTTAGTGAGGTTCCGTTGTGTTGCTAAGGGTCTTGTAGAGTGCTGTCGGGTCCTGGAGTATTCTGTAGGGTTCCAGAGGGGCTCGTAGGGTTCCGTCGAAATCTGTAGGGTTCCCTAAGGGCCCGTGGAGTCCCGTAGATTTCCGTAGAGGCCTGTAGGGTTGTGTAAGTGGCCGCAGGGGTTGGTAGGAGGTTGTAGGGTGCCATAAGTTTCCAGAGGGTTGTGTAGGGTTCCGTAGGGGCCTGTGGTGTTCCCTAGGGGCCTGTAGAGTCTCGTACGGTTCCGTAGGGGCCTGTGGTGTTCCCTAGGGGCCTGTAGAGTCTCGTACGGTTCCGTAGGGGCCTGTAGTGTTCCCTAGGGGCCTCTAGAGTCTCGTACAGTTCCGTAGGGTCCTGTAGGTTTCCATAAGCGCCCGCAGAGGTCTGAAGGGGCCCGTACTGTTCCATAAGGATCCATAGGGCTCCGTAGAGCTTCGTAGGTTCCCTAGAGGCCTGTAGAGTACCGCAGGAGCCAGTAGTGTTCTGTAGGGGCCCGTAGGGTTCCTTCCATAGGGGCTGGCAGTGTTCCATAGGGTCCTCTAGGGTTGAGTAAGTGCCCGCAGGAGTCTGTAGGAATCCGTGGGATTCTGTAAGGTTCCGGAGGGTTCTGCAGGGTTCCGTAGGGGCCCGTAGAGTTCCGTAGTGGTTGGTAAAGTTCCCTAGGGCCCTGTACCGTTCCGTAACTGCCTGCAAGGGTCTTTAGGCTTCCGTAGGGGCTGGTAGGGTTCCATAAAGTTCCATGGGTTCTTGCAGAGTTCTGCAAGTGCCCGCAAGGGCCTGTAGGGGCGCACAGTGTTTCTGTCAGGTTCCGTAGATTTCCGTAGGGGCCATAGGTTTCCGTAGCGGCTGGTAGTATTCCGTAGGGGTCTGTAGGGTTCCATAGGCACCTGCAGTGTTCTGTAGGAGCCCATAGGGTTTTAGTGACGTTCTGTTGTGTCGCTAAGGGTCTTGTAGAGTGCTGTCGGGTCCTGGAGTATTCTGTAGAATTCCAGAGGGGCTCATAGGGTTCCGTCGAAATCTGTAGGGTTCCCTAAGGGCCCATAGAGCCCCGAAGGGACCTGTAGGGTTGTGTAAGTGCCCGCAGGGGTTGGTAGGACCTTGTAGGGTGCCATAAGTTTCCAGAGCGTTCTGTAGGGTTCCGTAAGGGCCTGTGGTGTTCCCTAGGGGCCTGTAGAGTCTCGTACGGTTCCGTAGGGGCCTGTAGTGTTCCCTAGGGGCCTCTAGAGTCTCGTACAGTTCCGTAGGGTCCTGTAGGTTTCCATAAGCGCCCGCAGAGGTCTGAAGGGGCCCGTACTCTTCCGTAAGGATCCATAGGGTTCCGTAGAGCTTCGTAGGTTCCCTAGAGGCCTGTAGAGTACCGCAGGAGCCAGTAGTGTTCTGTAGGGGCCCGTAAGGTTCCTTCTGTAGAGGCTGGCAGTGTTCCGTAGGGGCCTGTAGGGTTGTGTAAGTGCCCGCAGCAGTCTGTAGGAGTCTGTGGGATTCTGTAAGGTTCTGGAGGGTTCTGCAGGGTTCTGTAGGGGCCCGTAGAGTTCCGTAGTGGCTGGTAAAGTTCCTTAGGGCCCTGTGGGGTTCTGTATGGACCTGTAGGGTTCTGTAGGGGCCTGCAGGGTTCTGTAAGTGCCTGTAAGTATCTGTAGGGTTCCGTAGGGGTCTGTAGGGTTCCGTAGGCGCCTGCAGTGTTCTGTAGGAGCCCATAGGGTTTTAGTGAGGTTCCGTTGTGTTGCTAAGGGTCTTGTAGAGTGCTGTCGCGTCCTGGAGTATTCTGTAGGGTTCCAGAGGGGCTCGTAGGGTTCTGTCGAAATCTGTAGGCTTCCCTAGGGGCCCGTGGAGTCCCGTAGATTTCCGTAGGGACCTGTAGGGTTGTGTAAGTGCCCGCGGGGTTTGGTAGGAGCTTGTAGGGTGCCATAAGTTTCCAGAGGGTTGTGTAGGGTTCCGTAGGGGCCTGTGGTGTTCCCTAGGGGCCTCTAGAGTCTCGTACAGTTCCGTAGGGTCCTGTAGGTTTCCATAAGCGCCCGCAGAGGTCTGAAGGGGCCCGTACTGTTCCGTAAGGATCCACAGGGCTCCATAGAGCTTCGTAGGTTTCCTAGAGGCCTGTAGAGTACCGCAGGAGCCAGTAGTGTTCTATAGGGGCCCGTAGGGTTCCTTCCATAGGGGCTGGCAGTGTTCCGTAGGGGCCTGTAGGGTTGTGTAAGTGCCCGCAGAAGTCTGTAGGAGTCTGTGGGATTCTGTAAGGTTCTGGAGGGTTCTGCAGGGTTCTGTAGGGGCCCGTAGAGTTCCGTAGTGGCTGGTAAAGTTCCGTAGGGCCCTGTGGGGTTCTGTATGGACCTGTAGGGTTCCGTAGGGGCCTGTAGGGTTCTGTAAGTGCCCGCAGGTGTCTGTAGGGTTCCGTAGGGGCCTGCAGGGTTTCGTAGGCACCTGCAGTGTTCTGTAGGAGCCCATAGGGTTTTAGTGAGGTTCCGTTGTGTTGCTAAGGGTCTTCTAGAGTTCTGTCGGGTCCTGGAGTATTCTGTAGGGTTCCAGAGGGGCTCGTAGGGTTCCGTCGAAATCTGTAGGCTTCCCTAGGGGCCCATAGAGTCCCGTAGATTTCCGTAGGGGCCTGTAGGGTTGTGTAAGTGCCCGCAGGGGTTGGTAGGAGGTTGTAGGGTGCCATAAGTTTCCAGAGGGTTGTGTAGGGTTCCGTAGGGGCCTGTGGTGTTCCCTAGGGTCCTGTAGAGTCTCGTACAGTTCCGTAGGGTCCTGTAGGTTTCCATAAGCGCCCGCAGAGGTCTGAAGGGGCCCTTCCTGTTCCGTAAGGATCCACAGGGCTCTGTAGAGAGTCATAGGTTCCCTAGAAGCCTGTAGAGTACCGCAGGAGCCAGTAGTGTTCTGTAGGGGCCCGTAGGGTTCCTTCTACAGGGGCTGGCAGTGTTCCGTAGGGTCCTCTAGGGTTGAGTAAGTGCCCGCAGGAGTCTGTAGGAATCCGTGGGATTCTGTAAGGTTCTGGAGGGTTCTGCAGGGTTCCGTAGGGGCCCGTAGAGTTCCGTAGTGGCTGGTAAAGTTCCCTAGGGCCCTGTACCGTTCCGTAACTGCCTGCAAGGGTCTTTAGGCTTCCGTAGGGGCTGGTAGGGTTCCATAAAGTTCCGTGGGTTCCTGCAGAGTTCTGCAAGTGCCCGCAAGGGCCTGTAGGGGCCCACAGTGTTTCTGTCAGGTTCCGTAGAGTTCCGTAGGGGCCATAGGTTTCCGTAGCGGCTGGTAGTATTCCGTAGGGGTCTGTAGGGTTCCGTAGGTGCCTGCAGTGTTCTGTAGGAGCCCATAGGGTTTTAGTGAGGTTCCGTTGTGTTGCTAAGGGTCTTGTAGAGTGCTGTCGGGTCCTGGAGTATTCTGTAGGGTTCCAGAGGGGCTCGTAGGGTTCCGTCAAAATCTGTAGGCTTCCCTAGGGGCCCGTGGAGTCCCGTAGATTTCCGTAGGGACCTGTAGGGTTGTGTAAGTGCCCGCAGGGGTTGGTAGGAGGTTGTAGGGTGCCATAAGTTTCCAGAGGGTTGTGTAGGGTTCTGTAGGGGCCTGTGGTGTTCCCTAGGGGCCTGTAGAGTCTCGTACGGTTCCGTAGGGGCCTGTGGTGTTCCCTAGGGTCCTGTAGAGTCTCGTACAGTTCCGTAGGGTCCTGTAGGTTTCCATAAGCGCCCGCAGAGGTCTGAAGGGGCCCGTCCTGTTCCGTAAGGATCCACAGGGCTCCATAGAGCTTCGTAGGTTTCCTAGAGGCCTGTAGAGTACCGCAGGAGCCAGTAGTGTTCTGTAGGGGCCCGTAGGGTTCCTTCCATAGGGGCTGGCAGTGTTCCGTAGGGGCCTCTAGGATTGTGTAAGTGCCCGCAGGAGTCTGTAGGAGTCTGTGGGATTCTGTAAGGTTCTGGAGGGTTCTGCAGGGTTCCGTAGGGGCCCGTAGAGTTCCGTAGTGGCTGGTAAAGTTCCCTAGGGCCCTGTGGGGTTCTGTATGGACCTGTAGGGTTCCGTAGGGGCCTGCAGGGTTCTGTAAGTGCCCGCAGGTGTCTGTAGGGTTCCGTAGGGGCCTGCAGGGTTTCGTAGGCACCTGCAGTGTTCTGTAGGAGCCCATAGGGTTTTAGTGAGGTTCCGTTGTGTTGCTAAGGGTCTTGTAGAGTGCTGTCGGGTCCTGGAGTATTCTGTAGGGTTCCAGAGGGGCTCGTAGGGTTCCGTCGAAATCTGTAGGCTTCCCTAGGGGCCCATAGAGTCCCGTAGATTTCCGTAGGGGCCTGTAGGGTTGTGTAAGTGCCCGCAGGGGTTGGTAGGAGCTTCTAGGGTGCCATAAGTTTCCAGAGGGTTGTGTAGGGTTCCGTAGGGGCCTGTGGTGTTCCCTAGGGGCCTGTAGAGTCTCGTACGGTTCCGTAGGGGCCTGTGGTGTTCCCTAGGGGCCTCTAGAGTCTCGTACAGTTCCGTAGGGTCCTTTAGGTTTCCATAAGCGCCCGCAGAGGTCTGAAGGGGCCCGTACTGTTCCGTAAGGATCCATAGGGCTCCGTAGAGCTTCGTAGGTTCCCTAGAGGCCTGTAGAGTACCGCAGGAGCCAGTAGTTTTCTGTAGGGGCCCGTAGGGTTCCTTCCATAGGGGCTGGCAGTGTTCCGTAGGGTCCTCTAGGGTTGAGTAAGTGCCCGCAGGAGTCTGTAGGAATCCGTGGGATTCTGTAAGGTTCCGGAGGGTTCTGCAGGGTTCCGTAGGGGCCCGTAGAGTTCCGTAGTGGTTGGTAAAGTTCCCTAGGGCCCTGTACCGTTCCGTAACTGCCTGCAAGGGTCTTTAGGTTTCCGTAGGGGCTGGTAGGGTTCCATAAAGTTCCGTGGGTTCCTGCAGAGTTCTGCAAGTGCCCGCAAGGGCCTGTAGGGGCCCACAGTGTTTCTGTCAGGTTCCGTAGAGTTCCGTAGGGGCCATAGGTTTCCGTAGCGGCTGGTAGTATTCCGTAGGGGTCTGTAGGGTTCCCTAGGGGCCTGTAGAGTCTCGTACGTTTCCGTAGGGTCCTGTAGGTTTCCATAAGCGCCCGCAGAGGTCTGAAGGGGCCCGTACTGTTCCGTAAGGATCCATAGGGCTCCGTAGAGCTTCGTAGGTTCCTTAGAGGCCTGTAGAGTACCGCAGGAGCCAGTAGTGTTCTGTAGGTGCCCGTAAGGTTCCTTCCGTAGGGGCTGGCAGTGTTCCGTAGGGGCCTGTAGGGTTGTGTAAGTGCCCGCAGCAGTCTGTAGGAGTCTGTGGGATTCTGTAAGGTTCTGGAGGGTTCTGCAGGGTTCTGTAGGGGCCCGTAGAGTTCCGTAGTGGCTGGTAAAGTTCCGTAGGGCCCTGTGGGGTTCTGTATGGACCTGTAGGGTTCTGTAGGGCCCTGCAGGGTTCTGTAAGTGCCCGCAGGTGTCTGTAGGGTTCCGTAGGGGTCTGTAGGGTTCCGTAGGCGCCTGCAGTGTTCTGTAGGAGCCCATAGGGTTTTAGTGAGGTTCCGTTGTGTTGCTAAGGGTCTTGTAGAGTGCTGTCGGGTCCTGGAGTATTCTGTAGGGTTCCAGAGGGGCTCGTAGGGTTCCGTCGAAATCTGTAGGCTTCCCTAGGGGCCCGTGGAGTCCCGTAGATTTCCGTAGGGACCTGTAGGGTTGTGTAAGTGCCCGCAGGGGTTGGTAGGAGGTTGTAGGGTGCCATAAGTTTCCAGAGGGTTGTGTAGGGTTCCGTAGGGGCCTGTGGTGTTCCCTAGGGGCCTGTAGAGTCTCGTACGTTTCTGTAGGGGCCTGTGGTGTTCCCTAGGGGCCTGTAGAGTCTCGTACGGTTCTGTAGGGGCCTGTGGTGTTCCCTAGCGGCCTGTAGAGTCTCGTACAGTTCCGTAGGGTCCTGTAGGTTTCCATAAGCGCCCGCAGAGGTCTGAAGGGGCCCGTACTGTTCCATAAGGATCCATAGGGTTCCGTAGAGCTTCGTAGGTTCCCTAGAGGCCTGTAGAGTACCGCAGGAGCCAGTAGTGTTCTGTAGGGGCCCGTAGGGTTCCTTCCGTAGGGGCTGGCAGTGTTCCGTAGGGGCCTGTAGGGTTGTGTAAGTGCCCGCAGCAGTCTGTAGGAGTCTGTGGGATTCTGTAAGGTTCTGGAGGGTTCTGCAGGGTTCTGTAGGGGCCCGTAGAGTTCCGTAGTGGCTGGTAAAGTTCCGTAGGGCCCTGTGGGGTTCTGTATGGACCTGTAGGGTTCTGTAGGGGCCTGCAGGGTTCTGTAAGTGCCCGCAGGTGTCTGTAGGGTTCCGTAGGGGTCTGTAGGGTTCCGTAGGCGCCTGCAGTGTTCTGTAGGAGCCCATAGGGTTTTAGTGAGGTTCCGTTGTGTTGCTAAGGGTCTTGTAGAGTGCTGTCGGGTCCTGGAGTATTCTGTAGGGTTCCAGAGGGGCTCGTAGGGTTCCGTCGAAATCTGTAGGCTTCCCTAAGGGCCCGTGGAGTCCCGTAGATTTCCGTAGAGGCCTATAGGGTTGTGTAAGTGGCCGCAGGGGTTGGTAGGAGGTTGTAGGGTGCCATAAGTTTCCAGAGGGTTGTGTAGGGTTCCGTAGGGGCCTGTGGTGTTCCCTAGGGGCCTGTAGAGTCTCGTACGGTTCCGTAGGGGCCTGTGGTGTTCCCTAGGGGCCTCTAGAGTCTCGTACAGTTCCGTAGGGTCCTGTAGGTTTCCATAAGCGCCCGCAGAGGTCTGAAGGGGCCCGTACTGTTCCGTAAGGATCCATAGGGCTCCGTAGAGCTTCGTAGGTTCCCTAGAGACCTGTAGAGTACCGCAGGAGCCAGTAGTGTTCTGTAGGGGCCCGTAGGGTTCCTTCCATAGGGGCTGGCAGTGTTCCGTAGGGTCCTCTAGGGTTGAGTAAGTGCCCGCAGGAGTCTGTAGGAATCCGTGGGATTCTGTAAGGTTCCGGAGGGTTCTGCAGGGTTCCGTAGGGGCCCGTAGAGTTCCGTAGTGGTTGGTAAAGTTCCCTAGGGCCCTGTACCGTTCCGTAACTGCCTGCAAGGGTCTTTAGGTTTCCGTAGGGGCTGGTAGGGTTCCATAAAGTTCCGTGGGTTCCTGCAGAGTTCTGCAAGTGCCCGCAAGGGCCTGTAGGGGCCCACAGTGTTTCTGTCAGGTTCCGTAGAGTTCCGTAGGGGCCATAGGTTTCCGTAGCGGCTGGTAGTATTCCGTAGGGGTCTGTAGGGTTCCCTAGGGGCCTGTAGAGTCTCGTACGTTTCCGTAGGGTCCTGTAGGTTTCCATAAGCGCCCGCAGAGGTCTGAAGGGGCCCGTACTGTTCCGTAAGGATCCATAGGGCTCCGTAGAGCTTCGTAGGTTCCTTAGAGGCCTGTAGAGTACCGCAGGAGCCAGTAGTGTTCTGTAGGTGCCCGTAAGGTTCCTTCCGTAGGGGCTGGCAGTGTTCCGTAGGGGCCTGTAGGGTTGTGTAAGTGCCCGCAGCAGTCTGTAGGAGTCTGTGGGATTCTGTAAGGTTCTGGAGGGTTCTGCAGGGTTCTGTAGGGGCCCGTAGAGTTCCGTAGTGGCTGGTAAAGTTCCGTAGGGCCCTGTGGGGTTCTGTATGGACCTGTAGGGTTCTGTAGGGCCCTGCAGGGTTCTGTAAGTGCCCGCAGGTGTCTGTAGGGTTCCGTAGGCGCCTGCAGTGTTCTGTAGGAGCCCATAGGGTTTTAGTGAGGTTCCGTTGTGTTGCTAAGGGTCTTGTAGAGTGCTGTCGGGTCCTGGAGTATTCTGTAGGGTTCCAGAGGGGCTCGTAGGGTTCCGTCGAAATCTGTAGGCTTCCCTAGGGGCCCGTGGAGTCCCGTAGATTTCCGTAGGGACCTGTAGGGTTGTGTAAGTGCCCGCAGGGGTTGGTAGGAGGTTGTAGGGTGCCATAAGTTTCCAGAGGGTTGTGTAGGGTTCCGTAGGGGCCTGTGGTGTTCCCTAGGGGCCTGTAGAGTCTCGTACGTTTCTGTAGGGGCCTGTGGTGTTCCCTAGGGGCCTGTAGAGTCTCGTACGGTTCTGTAGGGGCCTGTGGTGTTCCCTAGCGGCCTGTAGAGTCTCGTACAGTTCCGTAGGGTCCTGTAGGTTTCCATAAGCGCCCGCAGAGGTCTGAAGGGGCCCGTACTGTTCCATAAGGATCCATAGGGTTCCGTAGAGCTTCGTAGGTTCCCTAGAGGCCTGTAGAGTACCGCAGGAGCCAGTAGTGTTCTGTAGGGGCCCGTAGGGTTCCTTCCGTAGGGGCTGGCAGTGTTCCGTAGGGGCCTGTAGGGTTGTGTAAGTGCCCGCAGCAGTCTGTAGGAGTCTGTGGGATTCTGTAAGGTTCTGGAGGGTTCTGCAGGGTTCTGTAGGGGCCCGTAGAGTTCCGTAGTGGCTGGTAAAGTTCCGTAGGGCCCTGTGGGGTTCTGTATGGACCTGTAGGGTTCTGTAGGGGCCTGCAGGGTTCTGTAAGTGCCCGCAGGTGTCTGTAGGGTTCCGTAGGGGTCTGTAGGGTTCCGTAGGCGCCTGCAGTGTTCTGTAGGAGCCCATAGGGTTTTAGTGAGGTTCCGTTGTGTTGCTAAGGGTCTTGTAGAGTGCTGTCGGGTCCTGGAGTATTCTGTAGGGTTCCAGAGGGGCTCGTAGGGTTCCGTCGAAATCTGTAGGCTTCCCTAAGGGCCCGTGGAGTCCCGTAGATTTCCGTAGAGGCCTATAGGGTTGTGTAAGTGGCCGCAGGGGTTGGTAGGAGGTTGTAGGGTGCCATAAGTTTCCAGAGGGTTGTGTAGGGTTCCGTAGGGGCCTGTGGTGTTCCCTAGGGGCCTGTAGAGTCTCGTACGGTTCCGTAGGGGCCTGTGGTGTTCCCTAGGGGCCTCTAGAGTCTCGTACAGTTCCGTAGGGTCCTGTAGGTTTCCATAAGCGCCCGCAGAGGTCTGAAGGGGCCCGTACTGTTCCGTAAGGATCCATAGGGCTCCGTAGAGCTTCGTAGGTTCCCTAGAGGCCTGTAGAGTACCGCAGGAGCCAGTAGTGTTCTGTAGGGGCCCGTAGGGTTCCTTCCATAGGGGCTGGCAGTGTTCCGTAGGGTCCTCTAGGGTTGAGTAAGTGCCCGCAGGAGTCTGTAGGAATCCGTGGGATTCTGTAAGGTTCCGGAGGGTTCTGCAGGGTTCCGTAGGGGCCCGTAGAGTTCCGTAGTGGTTGGTAAAGTTCCCTAGGGCCCTGTACCGTTCCGTAACTGCCTGCAAGGGTCTTTAGGTTTCCGTAGGGGCTGGTAGGGTTCCATAAAGTTCCGTGGGTTCCTGCAGAGTTCTGCAAGTGCCCGCAAGGGCCTGTAGGGGCCCACAGTGTTTCTGTCAGGTTCCGTAGAGTTCCGTAGGGGCCATAGGTTTCCGTAGCGGCTGGTAGTATTCCGTAGGGGTCTGTAGGGTTCCCTAGGGGCCTGTAGAGTCTCGTACGTTTCCGTAGGGTCCTGTAGGTTTCCATAAGCGCCCGCAGAGGTCTGAAGGGGCCCGTACTGTTCCGTAAGGATCCATAGGGCTCCGTAGAGCTTCGTAGGTTCCTTAGAGGCCTGTAGAGTACCGCAGGAGCCAGTAGTGTTCTGTAGGTGCCCGTAAGGTTCCTTCCGTAGGGGCTGGCAGTGTTCCGTAGGGGCCTGTAGGGTTGTGTAAGTGCCCGCAGCAGTCTGTAGGAGTCTGTGGGATTCTGTAAGGTTCTGGAGGGTTCTGCAGGGTTCTGTAGGGGCCCGTAGAGTTCCGTAGTGGCTGGTAAAGTTCCGTAGGGCCCTGTGGGGTTCTGTATGGACCTGTAGGGTTCTGTAGGGCCCTGCAGGGTTCTGTAAGTGCCCGCAGGTGTCTGTAGGGTTCCGTAGGGGTCTGTAGGGTTCCGTAGGCGCCTGCAGTGTTCTGTAGGAGCCCATAGGGTTTTAGTGAGGTTCCGTTGTGTTGCTAAGGGTCTTGTAGAGTGCTGTCGGGTCCTGGAGTATTCTGTAGGGTTCCAGAGGGGCTCGTAGGGTTCCGTCGAAATCTGTAGGCTTCCCTAGGGGCCCGTGGAGTCCCGTAGATTTCCGTAGGGACCTGTAGGGTTGTGTAAGTGCCCGCAGGGGTTGGTAGGAGGTTGTAGGGTGCCATAAGTTTCCAGAGGGTTGTGTAGGGTTCCGTAGGGGCCTGTGGTGTTCCCTAGGGGCCTGTAGAGTCTCGTACGTTTCTGTAGGGGCCTGTGGTGTTCCCTAGGGGCCTGTAGAGTCTCGTACGGTTCTGTAGGGGCCTGTGGTGTTCCCTAGCGGCCTGTAGAGTCTCGTACAGTTCCGTAGGGTCCTGTAGGTTTCCATAAGCGCCCGCAGAGGTCTGAAGGGGCCCGTACTGTTCCGTAAGGATCCATAGGCCTCCGTAGAGCTTCGTAGGTTCCCTAGAGGCCTGTAGAGTACCGCAGGAGCCAGTAGTGTTCTGTAGGGGCCCGTAGGGTTCCTTCCGTAGGGGCTGGTAGTGTTCCGTAGGGGCCTGTAGGGTTGTGTAAGTGCCCGCAGCAGTCTGTAGGAGTCTGTGGGATTCTGTAAGGTTCTGGAGGGTTCTGCAGGGTTCTGTAGGGGCCCGTAGAGTTCCGTAGTGGCTGGTAAAGTTCCGTAGGGCCCTGTGGGGTTCTGTATGGACCTGTAGGGTTCTGTAGGGGCCTGCAGGCTTCTGTAAGTGCCCGCAGGTGTCTGTAGGGTTCCATAGGGGTCTGTAGGGTTCCGTAGGCGCCTGCAGTGTTCTGTAGGAGCCCATAGGGTTTTAGTGAGGTTCCGTTGTGTTGCTAAGGGTCTTGTAGAGTGCTGTCGGGTCCTGGAGTATTCTGTAGGGTTCCAGAGGGGCTCGTAGGGTTCCGTCGAAATCTGTAGGCTTCCCTAAGGGCCCGTGGAGTCCCGTAGATTTCCGTAGAGGCCTGTAGGGTTGTGTAAGTGGCCGCAGGGGTTGGTAGGAGCTTGTAGGGTGCCATAAGTTTCCAGAGGGTTGTGTAGGGTTCCGTAGGGGCCTGTGGTGTTCCCTAGGGGCCTGTAGAGTCTCGTACGGTTCCGTAGGGGCCTGTGGTGTTCCCTAGGGGCCTCTAGAGTCTCGTACAGTTCCGTAGGGTCCTGTAGGTTTCCATAAGCGCCCGCAGAGGTCTGAAGGGGCCCGTACTGTTCCGTAAGGATCCATAGGGCTCTGTAGAGCTTCGTAGGTTCCCTAGAGGCCTGTAGAGTACCGCAGGAGCCAGTAGTGTTCTGTAGGGGCCCGTAGGGTTCCTTCCATAGGGGCTGGCAGTGTTCCATAGGGTCCTCTAGGGTTGAGTAAGTGCCCGCAGGAGTCTGTAGGAATCCGTGGGATTCTGTAAGGTTCCGGAGGGTTCTGCAGGGTTCCGTAGGGGCCCGTAGAGTTCCGTAGTGGTTGGTAAAGTTCCGTAGGGCCCTGTGGGGTTCTGTATGGACCTGTAGGGTTCTGTAGGGGCCTGCAGGCTTCTGTAAGTGCCCGCAGGTGTCTGTAGGGTTCCGTCGGGGTCTGTAGGGTTCCGTAGGCGCCTGCAGTGTTCTGTAGGAGCCCATAGGGTTTTAGTGAGGTTCCGTTGTGTTGCTAAGGGTCTTGTAGAGTGCTGTCGGGTCCTGGAGTATTCTGTAGGGTTCCAGAGGGGCTCGTAGGGTTCCGTCGAAATCTGTAGGCTTCCCTAGGGGCCCATAGAGTCCCGTAGATTTCCGTAGAGGCCTGTAGGGTTGTGTAAGTGCCTGCAGGGGTTGGTAGGAGGTTGTAGGGTGCCATAAGTTTCCAGAGGGTTGTGTAGGGTTCCGTAGGGGCCTGTGGTGTTCCCTAGGGGCCTGTAGAGTCTCGTACGGTTCCGTAGGGGCCTGTGGTGTTCCCTAGGGGCCTGTAGAGTCTCGTACAGTTCCGTAGGGTCCTTTAGGTTTCCATAAGCGCCCGCAGAGGTCTGAAGGGGCCCGTACTGTTCCGTAAGGATCCATAGGGCTCCGTAGAGCTTCGTAGGTTCCCTAGAGGCCTGTAGAGTACCGCAGGAGCCAGTAGTGTTCTGTAGGGGCCCGTAGGGTTCCTTCCATAGGGGCTGGCAGTGTTCCGTAGGGTCCTCTAGGGTTGAGTAAGTGCCCGCAGGAGTCTGTAGGAATCCGTGGGATTCTGTAAGGTTCCGGAGGGTTCTGCAGGGTTCCGTAGGGGCCCGTAGAGTTCCGTAGTGGTTGGTAAAGTTCCCTAGGGCCCTGTACCGTTCCGTAACTGCCTGCAAGGGTCTTTAGGCTTCCGTAGGGGCTGGTAGGGTTCCATAAAGTTCCGTGGGTTCCTGCAGAGTTCTGCAAGTGCCCGCAAGGGCCTGTAGGGGCCCACAGTGTTTCTGTCAGGTTCCGTAGAGTTCCGTAGGGGCCATAGGTTTCCGTAGCGGCTGGTAGTATTCCGTAGGGGTCTGTAGGGTTCCCTAGGGGCCTGTAGAGTCTCGTACAGTTCCGTAGGGTCCTGTAGGTTTCCATAAGCGCCCGCAGAGGTCTGAAGGGGCCCGTACTGTTCCGTAAGGATCCATAGGGCTCCGTAGAGCTTCGTAGGTTCCTTAGAGGCCTGTAGAGTACCGCAGGAGCCAGTAGTGTTCTGTAGGTGCCCGTAAGGTTCCTTCCGTAGGGGCTGGCAGTGTTCCGTAGGGGTCTGTAGGGTTGTGTAAGTGCCCGCAGCAGTCTGTAGGAGTCTGTGGGATTCTGTAAGGTTCTGGAGGGTTCTGCAGGGTTCTGTAGGGGCCCGTAGAGTTCCGTAGTGGCTGGTAAAGTTCCGTAGGGCCCTGTGGGGTTCTGTATGGACCTGTAGGGTTCTGTAGGGCCCTGCAGGGTTCTGTAAGTGCCCGCAGGTGTCTGTAGGGTTCCGTAGGGGTCTGTAGGGTTCCGTAGGCGCCTGCAGTGTTCTGTAGGAGCCCATAGGGTTTTAGTGACGTTCTGTTGTGTCGCTAAGGGTCTTGTAGAGTGCTGTCGGGTCCTGGAGTATTCTGTAGAATTCCAGAGGGGCTCATAGGGTTCCGTCGAAATCTGTAGGGTTCCCTAAGGGCCCATAGAGCCCCGAAGGGACCTGTAGGGTTGTGTAAGTGCCCGCAGGGGTTGGTAGGACCTTGTAGGGTGCCATAAGTTTCCAGAGCGTTCTGTAGGGTTCCGTAAGGGCCTGTGGTGTTCCCTAGGGGCCTGTAGAGTCTCGTACGGTTCCGTAGGGGCCTGTGGTGCTCCCTAGGGGCCTGTAGAGTCTCGTACAGTTCCGTAGGGTCCTGTAGGTTTCCATAAGCGCCCGCAGAGGTCTGAAGGGGCCCGTACTCTTCCGTAAGGATCCATAGGGTTCCGTAGAGCTTCGTAGGTTCCCTAGAGGCCTGTAGAGTACCGCAGGAGCCAGTAGTGTTCTGTAGGGGCCCGTAAGGTTCCTTCCGTAGAGGCTGGCAGTGTTCCGTAGGGGCCTGTAGGGTTGTGTAAGTGCCCGCAGCAGTCTGTAAAAGTCTGTGGGATTCTGTAAGGTTCTGGAGGGTTCTGCAGGGTTCTGTAGGGGCCCGTAGAGTTCCGTAGTGGCTGGTAAAGTTCCGTAGGGCCCTGTGGGGTTCTGTATGGACCTGTAGGGTTCTGTAGGGGCCTGCAGGCTTCTGTAAGTGCCCGCAGGTGTCTGTAGGGTTCCATAGGGGTCTGTAGGGTTCCGTAGGCGCCTGCAGTGTTCTGTAGGAGCCCATAGGGTTTTAGTGAGGTTCCGTTGTGTTGCTAAGGGTCTTGTAGAGTGCTGTCGGGTCCTGGAGTATTCTGTAGGGTTCCAGAGGGGCTCGTAGGGTTCCGTCGAAATCTGTAGGCTTCCCTAGGGGCCCATAGAGTCCCGTAGATTTCCGTAGAGGCCTGTAGGGTTGTGTAAGTGCCTGCAGGGGTTGGTAGGAGGTTGTAGGGTGCCATAAGTTTCCAGAGGGTTGTGTAGGGTTCCGTAGGGGCCTGTGGTGTTCCCTAGGGGCCTGTAGAGTCTCGTACGGTTCCGTAGGGGCCTGTGGTGTTCCCTAGGGGCCTGTAGAGTCTCGTACAGTTCCGTAGGGTCCTGTAGGTTTCCATAAGCGCCCGCAGAGGTCTGAAGGGGCCCATACTTTTCCGTGAGGATCTACAGGGCTCCGTAGAGCTTCGTAGGTTCCCTAGAGGCCTGTAGAGTACCGCAGGAGCCAGTAGTGTTCTGTAGGGGCCCGTAGGGTTCCTTCCATAGGGGCTGGCAGTGTTCCGTAGGGGCCTGTAGGGTTGAGTAAGTGCCCGGAGGAGTCTGTAGGAATCCGTGGGATTCTGTAAGGTTCCGGAGGGTTCTGCAGGGTTCCGTAGGGGCCCGTAGAGTTCCGTAGTGGTTGGTAAAGTTCCCTAGGGCCCTGTACCGTTCCGTAACTGCCTGCAAGGGTCTTTAGGTTTCCGTAGGGGCTGGTAGGGTTCCATAAAGTTCCGTGGGTTCCTGCAGAGTTCTGCAAGTGCCCGCAAGGGCCTGTAGGGGCCCACAGTGTTTCTGTCAGGTTCCGTAGAGTTCCGTAGGGGCCATAGGTTTCCGTAGCGGCTGGTAGTATTCCGTAGGGGTCTGTAGGGTTCCCTAGGGGCCTGCAGTGTTCTGTAGGAGCCCATAGGGTTTTAGTGAGGTTCTGTTGTGTTGCTAAGGGTCTTGTAGAGTGCTGTCGGGTCCTGGAGTATTCTGTAGGGTTCCAGAGGGGCTCGTAGGGTTCCGTTGAAATCTGTAGGCTTCCCTAGGGGCCCGTGGAGTCCCGTAGATTTCCGTAGGGACCTGTAGGGTTGTGTAAGTGCCCGCAGGGGTTGGTAGGAGCTTGTAGGGTGCCATAAGTTTCCAGAGGGTTGTGTAGGGTTCCATAGGGGCCTGTGGTGTTCCCTAGGGGCCTGTAGAGTCTCGTACCGTTCCGTAGGGGCCTGTGGTGTTCCCTAGGGGCCTGTAGAGTCTCGTACGGTTCCGTAGGGGCCTGTAGTGTTCCCTAGGGGCCTCTAGAGTCTCGTACAGTTCCGTAGGGTCCTGTAGGTTTCCATAAGCGCCCGCAGAGGTCTGAAGGGGCCCGTACTGTTCCGTAAGGATCCATAGGGTTCCGTAGAGCTTCGTAGGTTCCCTAGAGGCCTGTAGAGTACCGCAGGAGCCAGTAGTGTTCTGTAGGGGCCCGTAGGGTTCCTTCCATAGGGGCTGGTAGTGTTCCGTAGGGGCCTGTAGGGTTGTGTAAGTGCCCGCAGGAGTCTGTAGGAGTCTGTGGGATTCTGTAAGGTTCTGGAGGGTTCTGCAGGGTTCTGTAGGGGCCCGTAGAGTTCCGTAGTGGCTGGTAAAGTTCCGTAGGGCCCTGTGGGGTTCTGTATGGACCTGTAGGGTTCTGTAGGGGCCTGCAGGCTTCTGTAAGTGCCCGCAGGTGTCTGTAGGGTTCCGTACGGGTCTGTAGGGTTCCGTAGGCGCCTGCAGTGTTCTGTAAGAGCCCATAGGGTTTTAGTGAGGTTCCGTTGTGTTGCTAAGAGTCTTGTAGAGTGCTGTCGGGTCCTGGAGTATTTTGTAGGGTTCCAGAGGGGCTCGTAGGGTTCCGTCGAAATCTGTAGGCTTCCCTAGGGGCCCGTGGAGTCCCGTAGATTTCCGTAGGGACCTGTAGGGTTGTGTAAGTGCCCGCAGGGGTTGGTAGGAGCTTGTAGGGTGCCATAAGTTTCCAGAGGGTTGTGTAGGGTTCCGTAGGGGCCTGTGGTGTTCCCTAGGGGCCTGTAGAGTCTCGTACGGTTCCGTAGGGTCCTGTAGGTTTCCATAAGCGCCCGCAGAGGTCTGAAGGGGCCCGTACTGTTCCGTAAGGATCCATAGGGTTCCGTAGAGCTTCGTAGGTTCCCTAGAGGCCTGTAGAGTACCGCAGGAGCCAGTAGTGTTCTGTAGGGGCCCGTAGGGTTCCTTCCGTAGGGGCTGGCAGTGTTCCGTAGGGGCCTGTAGGGTTGTGTAAGTGCCCGCAGCAGTCTGTAGGAGTCTGTGGGATTCTGTAAGGTTCTGGAGGGTTCTGCAGGGTTCTGTAGGGGCCCGTAGAGTTCCGTAGTGGCTGGTAAAGTTCCGTAGGGCCCTGTGGGGTTCTGTATGGACCTGTAGGGTTCTGTAGGGCCCTGCAGGGTTCTGTAAGTGCCCGCAGGTGTCTGTAGGGTTCCGTAGGGGTCTGTAGGGTTCCGTAGGCGCCTGCAGTGTTCTGTAGGAGCCCATAGGGTTTTAGTGAGGTTCCGTTGTGTTGCTAAGGGTCTTGTAGAGTGCTGTCGGGTCCTGGAGTATTCTGTAGGGTTCCAGAGGGGCTCGTAGGGTTCTGTCGAAATCTGTAGGCTTCCCTAGGGGCCCATAGAGTCCCGTAGATTTCCGTAGAGGCCTGTAGGGTTGTGTAAGTGCCCGCAGGGGTTGGTAGGAGCTTGTAGGGTGCCATAAGTTTCCAGAGGGTTGTGTAGGGTTCCGTAGGGGCCTGTGGTGTTCCCTAGGGGCCTGTAGAGTCTCGTACGGTTCCGTAGGGGCCTGTGGTGTTTCCTAGCGCCCTGTAGAGTGTGTAGATTTCCCGGTGGCACTCGCCGGCGCTGGGTGGTAGCGTGACGAGCTCGGGAGAGCGCCTGGTGGCACCCCGACGCGCGGGGTCAACGATTGTCGATACCAGGAGAGCGCTCGGCGGCACTCGGAGGAGCACGGTGGTAGCGCGGCGAGCTCGGCAGAGCGCCCGGCGGCACCCCGAGCACCGTGGTGAAGGAGCGGCGATATCGGGAGAGCGCTCGGCGGCACTCGGAGGCGCGCTGCGGTACCGCGGCGAGATCCCGAGAGTGCCCGGTGGCACTCGCCGGCACTGGGTGGTAGCGCGACGAGCTCGGGAGAGCGTCCGGAGGCACCCCGAGGAGCGGGATGAGCGTGCGTCGGGTCGACCGGACGCACAGCGGCACCTGGAGGCGCATGGTGGTAGTGCGGCAAGCTCGGGAGAGGGCCCGGCGGCACCCAGACAAGAGGGGTGAAGGTGCGGCGATATCGGGAGAGCGCTCGGCGGCACTCGGAGGCGCACGGTGGTAGCGCAGCGAGCTCGGCAGAGCCCATAGGGTTTTAGTGAGGTTCCGTTGTGTTGCTAAGGGTCTTGTAGAGTGCTGTCGGGTCCTGGAGTATTCTGTAAGGTTCCAGAGGGGCTCGTAGGGTTCCGTCAAAATCTGTAGGCTTCCCTAGGGGCCCGTGGAGTCCCGTAGATTTCCGTAGAGGCCTGTAGGGTTGTGTAAGTGCCCGCAGGGGTTGGTAGGAGCTTGTAGGGTGCCATAAGTTTCCAGAGGGTTGTGTAGGGTTCCGTAGGGGCCTGTGGTGTTCCCTAGGGGCCTGTAGAGTCTCGTACGGTTCCGTAGGGGCCTGTGGTGTTTCCTAGCGCCCTGTAGAGTGTGTAGATTTCCCGGTGGCACTCGCCGGCGCTGGGTGGTAGCGCGACGAGCTCGGGAGAGCGCCTGGTGGCACCCCGACGCGCGGGGTCAACGATTGTCGATACCAGGAGAGCGCTCGGCGGCACTCGGAGGAGCACGGTGGTAGCGCGGCGAGCTCGGCAGAGCGCCCGGCGGCACCCCGAGCACCGTGGTGAAGGAGCGGCGATATCGGGAGAGCGCTCGGCGGCACTCGGAGGCGCGCTGCGGTACCGCGGCGAGATCCCGAGAGTGCCCGGTGGCACTTGCCGGCACTGGGTGGTAGCGCGACGAGCTCGGGAGAGCGTCCGGAGGCACCCCGAGGAGCGGGATGAGCGTGCGTCGGGTCGACCGGACGCACAGCGGCACCTGGAGGCGCATGGTGGTAGTGCGGCAAGCTCGGGAGAGGGCCCGGCGGCACCCAGACAAGAGGGGTGAAGGTGCGGCGATATCGGGAGAGCGCTCGGCGGCACTCGGAGGCGCACGGTGGTAGCGCAGCGAGCTCGGCAGAGCCCATAGGGTTTTAGTGAGGTTCCGTTGTGTTGCTAAGGGTCTTGTAGAGTGCTGTCGGGTCCTGGAGTATTCTGTAAGGTTCCAGAGGGGCTCGTAGGGTTCCGTCAAAATCTGTACGCTTCCCTAGGGGCCCGTGGAGTCCCGTAGATTTCCGTAGAGGCCTGTAGGGTTGTGTAAGTGCCCGCAGGGGTTGGTAGGAGCTTGTAGGGTGCCATAAGTTTCCAGAGGGTTGTGTAGGGTTCCGTAGGGGCCTGTGGTGTTCCCTAGGGGCCTGTAGAGTCTCGTACGGTTCCGTAGGGGCCTGTGGTGTTCCCTAGGGGCCTGTAGAGTCTCGTACAGTTCCGTAGGGTCCTGTAGGTTTCCATAAGCGCCCGCAGAGGTCTGAAGGGGCCCGTACTGTTCCGTAAGGATCCATAGGGTTCCGTAGAGCTTCGTAGGTTCCCTAGAGGCCTGTAGAGTACCGCAGGAGCCAGTAGTGTTCTGTAGGGGCCCGTAGGGTTCCTTCCATAGGGGCTGGCAGTGTTCCGTAGGGTTCTCTAGGGTTGAGTAAGTGCCCGCCGGAGTCTGTAGGAATCCGTGGGATTCTGTAAGGTTCCGGAAGGTTCTGCAGGGTTCCGTAGGGGCCCGTAGAGTTCCGTAGTTGCTGGTAAATTTCCCTAGGGCCCTGTACCGTTCCGTAACTGCCTGCAAGGGTCTTTAGGCTTCCGTAGGGGCTGGTAGGGTTCCATAAAGTTCCGTGGGTTCCTGCAGAGTTCTGCAAGTGCCCGCAAGGGCCTGTAGGGGCCCACAGTGTTTCTGTCAGGTTCCGTAGAGTTCCGTAGGGGCCATAGGTTTCCGTAGCGGCTGGTAGTATTCCGTAGGGGTCTGTAGGGTTCCCTAGGGGCCTGTAGAGTCTCGTACGGTTCCGTAGGGGCCTGTGGTGTTCCCTAGGGGCCTCTAGAGTCTCGTACAGTTCCGTAGGGTCCTGTAGGTTTCCATAAGCGCCCGCAGAGGTCTGAAGGGGCCCGTACTGTTCCGTAAGGATCCATAGGATTCCGTAGAGCTTCGTAGGTTCCCTAGAGGCCTGTAGAGTACCGCAGGAGCCAGTAGTGTTCTGTAGGGGCCCGTAGGGTTCCTTCCATAGGGGCTGGTAGTGTTCCGTAGGGGCCTGTAGGGTTGTGTAAGTGCCCGCAGCAGTCTGTAGGAGTCTGTGGGATTCTGTAAGGTTCCGGAGGGTTCTGCAGGGTTCTGTAGGGGCCCGTAGAGTTCCGTAGTGGCTGGTAAAGTTCCGTAGGGCCCTGTGGGGTTCTGTATGGACCTGTAGGGTTCTGTAGGGGCCTGCAGGGTTCTGTAAGTGCCCGCAGGTGTCTGTAGGGTTCCGTACGGGTCTGTAGGGTTCCGTAGGTGCCTGCAGTCTTCTGTAGGAGCCCATAGGGTTTTAGTGAGGTTCCGTTGTGTTGCTAAGAGTCTTGTAGAGTGCTGTCGGGTCCTGGAGTATTCTGTAGGGTTCCAGAGGGGCTCGTAGGGTTCCGTCGAAATCTGTAGGCTTCCCTAGGGGCCCGTGGAGTCCCGTACATTTCCGTAGGGGCCTGTAGGGTTGTGTAAGTGCCCGCAGGGGTTGGTAGGAGCTTGTAGGGTGCCATAAGTTTCCAGAGGGTTGTGTAGGGTTCCGTAGGGGCCTGTGGTGTTCCCTAGGGGCCTGTAGAGTCTCGTACGGTTCCGTAGGGGCCTGTGGTGTTTCCTAGCGCCCTGTAGAGTGTGTAGATTTCCCGGTGGCACTCGCCGGCGCTGGGTGGTAGCGCGACGAGCTCGGGAGAGCGCCTGGTGGCACCCCGACGCGCGGGGTCAACGATTGTCGATACCAGGAGAGCGCTCGGCGGCACTCGGAGGAGCACGGTGGTAGCGCGGCGAGCTCGGCAGAGCGCCCGGCGGCACCCCGAGCACCGTGGTGAAGGAGCGGCGATATCGGGAGAGCGCTCGGCGGCACTCGGAGGCGCGCTGCGGTACCGCGGCGAGATCCCGAGAGTGCCCGGTGGCACTCGCCGGCACTGGGTGGTAGCGCGACGAGCTCGGGAGAGCGTCCGGAGGCACCCCGAGGAGCGGGATGAGCGTGCGTCGGGTCGACCGGACGCACAGCGGCACCTGGAGGCGCATGGTGGTAGTGCGGCAAGCTCGGGAGAGGGCCCGGCGGCACCCAGACAAGAGGGGTGAAGGTGCGGCGATATCGGGAGAGCGCTCGGCGGCACTCGGAGGCGCACGGTGGTAGCGCAGCGAGCTCGGCAGAGCCCATAGGGTTTTAGTGAGGTTCCGTTGTGTTGCTAAGGGTCTTGTAGAGTGCTGTCGGGTCCTGGAGTATTCTGTAAGGTTCCAGAGGGGCTCGTAGGGTTCCGTCAAAATCTGTAGGCTTCCCTAGGGGCCCGTGGAGTCCCGTAGATTTCCGTAGAGGCCTGTAGGGTTGTGTAAGTGCCCGCAGGGGTTGGTAGGAGCTTGTAGGGTGCCATAAGTTTCCAGAGGGTTGTGTAGGGTTCCGTAGGGGCCTGTGGTGTTCCCTAGGGGCCTGTAGAGTCTCGTACGGTTCCGTAGGGGCCTGTGGTGTTTCCTAGCGCCCTGTAGAGTGTGTAGATTTCCCGGTGGCACTCGCCGGCGCTGGGTGGTAGCGCGACGAGCTCGGGAGAGCGCCTGGTGGCACCCCGACGCGCGGGGTCAACGATTGTCGATACCAGGAGAGCGCTCGGCGGCACTCGGAGGAGCACGGTGGTAGCGCGGCGAGCTCGGCAGAGCGCCCGGCGGCACCCCGAGCACCGTGGTGAAGGAGCGGCGATATCGGGAGAGCGCTCGGCGGCACTCGGAGGCGCGCTGCGGTACCGCGGCGAGATCCCGAGAGTGCCCGGTGGCACTCGCCGGCACTGGGTGGTAGCGCGACGAGCTCGGGAGAGCGTCCGGAGGCACCCCGAGGAGCGGGATGAGCGTGCGTCGGGTCGACCGGACGCACAGCGGCACCTGGAGGCGCATGGTGGTAGTGCGGCAAGCTCGGGAGAGGGCCCGGCGGCACCCAGACAAGAGGGGTGAAGGTGCGGCGATATCGGGAGAGCGCTCGGCGGCACTCGGAGGCGCACGGTGGTAGCGCAGCGAGCTCGGCAGAGCCCATAGGGTTTTAGTGAGGTTCCGTTGTGTTGCTAAGGGTCTTGTAGAGTGCTGTCGGGTCCTGGAGTATTCTGTAGGGTTCCAGAGGGGCTCGTAGGGTTCCGTCGAAATCTGTAGGCTTCCCTAGGGGCCCGTGGAGTCCCGTACATTTCCGTAGGGGCCTGTAGGGTTGTGTAAGTGCCCGCAGGGGTTGGTAGGAGCTTGTAGGGTGCCATAAGTTTCCAGAGGGTTGTGTAGGGTTCCGTAGGGGCCTGTGGTGTTCCCTAGGGGCCTATAGAGTCTCGTACGGTTCCGTAGGGGCCTGTGGTGTTCCCTAGGGGCCTGTAGAGTCTCGTACGGTTCCGTAGGGGCCTGTAGTGTTCCCTAGGGGCCTCTAGAGTCTCGTACAGTTCCGTAGGGTCCTGTAGGTTTCCATAAGCGCCCGCAGAGGTCTGAAGGGGCCCGTACTGTTCCGTAAGGATCCATAGGGTTCCGTAGAGCTTCGTAGGTTCCCTAGAGGCCTGTAGAGTACCGCAGGAGCCAGTAGTGTTCTGTAGGGGCCCGTAGGGTTCCTTCCATAGGGGCTGGCAGTGTTCCGTAGGGTTCTCTAGGGTTGTGTAAGTGCCCGCCGGAGTCTGTAGGAATCCGTGGGATTCTGTAAGGTTCCGGAAGGTTCTGCAGGGTTCCGTAGGGGCCCGTAGAGTTCCGTAGTGGCTGGTAAATTTCCCTAGGGCCCTGTACCGTTCCGTAACTGCCTGCAAGGGTCTTTAGGCTTCCGTAGGGGCTGGTAGGGTTCCATAAAGTTCCGTGGGTTCCTGCAGAGTTCTGCAAGTGCCCGCAAGGGCCTGTAGGGGCCCACAGTGTTTCTGTCAGGTTCCGTAGAGTTCCGTAGGGGCCATAGGTTTCCGTAGCGGCTGGTAGTATTCCGTAGGGGTCTGTAGGGTTCCCTAGGGGCCTGTAGAGTCTCGTACGGTTCCGTAGGGGCCTGTGGTGTTCCCTAGGGGCCTGTAGAGTCTCGTACGGTTCCGTAGGGGCCTGTAGTGTTCCCTAGGGGCCTCTAGAGTCTCGTACAGTTCCGTAGGGTCCTGTAGGTTTCCATAAGCGCCCGCAGAGGTCTGAAGGGGCCCGTACTGTTCCGTAAGGATCCATAGGATTCCGTAGAGCTTCGTAGGTTCCCTAGAGGCCTGTAGAGTACCGCAGGAGCCAGTAGTGTTCTGTAGGGGCCCGTAGGGTTCCTTCCGTAGGGGCTGGTAGTGTTCCGTAGGGGCCTGTAGGGTTGTGTAAGTGCCCGCAGCAGTCTGTAGGAGTCTGTGGGATTCTGTAAGGTTCTGGAGGGTTCTGCAGGGTTCTGTAGGGGCCCGTAGAGTTCCGTAGTGGCTGGTAAAGTTCCGTAGGGCCCTGTGGGGTTCTGTATGGACCTGTAGGGTTCTGTAGGGGCCTGCAGGGTTCTGTAAGTGCCCACAGGTGTCTGTAGGGTTCCGTACGGGTCTGTAGGGTTCCGTAGGTGCCTGCAGTGTTCTGTAAGAGCCCATAGGGTTTTAGTGAGGTTCCGTTGTGTTGCTAAGAGTCTTGTAGAGTGCTGTCGGGTCCTGGAGTATTCTGTAGGGTTCCAGAGGGGCTCGTAGGGTTCCGTCGAAATCTGTAGGCTTCCCTAGGGGCCCGTGGAGTCCCGTACATTTCCGTAGGGGCCTGTAGGGTTGTGTAAGTGCCCGCAGGGGTTGGTAGGAGCTTGTAGGGTGCCATAAGTTTCCAGAGGGTTGTGTAGGGTTCCGTAGGGGCCTGTGGTGTTCCCTAGGGGCCTATAGAGTCTCGTACGGTTCCGTAGGGGCCTGTGGTGTTCCCTAGGGGCCTGTAGAGTCTCGTACGGTTCCGTAGGGGCCTGTAGTGTTCCCTAGGGGCCTCTAGAGTCTCGTACAGTTCCGTAGGGTCCTGTAGGTTTCCATAAGCGCCCGCAGAGGTCTGAAGGGGCCCGTACTGTTCCGTAAGGATCCATAGGGCTCCGTAGAGCTTCGTAGGTTCCCTAGAGGCCTGTAGAGTACCGCAGGAGCCAGTAGTGTTCTGTAGGGGCCCGTAGGGTTCCTTCCGTAGGGGCTGGTAGTGTTCCGTAGGGGCCTGTAGGGTTGTGTAAGTGCCCGCAGCAGTCTGTAGGAGTCTGTGGGATTCTGTAAGGTTCTGGAGGGTTCTGCAGGGTTCTGTAGGGGCCCGTAGAGTTCCGTAGTGGCTGGTAAAGTTCCGTAGGGCCCTGTGGGGTTCTGTATGGACCTGTAGGGTTCTGTAGGGGCCTGCAGGCTTCTGTAAGTGCCCGCAGGTGTCTGTAGGGTTCCGTAGGGGTCTGTAGGGTTCCGTAGGCGCCTGCAGTGTTCTGTAGGAGCCCATAGGGTTTTAGTGAGGTTCCGTTGTGTTGCTAAGGGTCTTGTAGAGTGCTGTCGGGTCCTGGAGTATTCTGTAGGGTTCCAGAGGGGCTCGTAGGGTTCCGTCGAAATCTGTAGGCTTCCCTAGGGGCCCGTGGAGTCCCGTACATTTCCGTAGGGGCCTGTAGGGTTGTGTAAGTGCCCGCAGGGGTTGGTAGGAGCTTGTAGGGTGCCATAAGTTTCCAGAGGGTTGTGTAGGGTTCCGTAGGGGCCTGTGGTGTTCCCTAGGGGCCTATAGAGTCTCGTACGGTTCCGTAGGGGCCTGTGGTGTTCCCTAGGGGCCTGTAGAGTCTCGTACGGTTCCGTAGGGGCCTGTAGTGTTCCCTAGGGGCCTCTAGATTCTCGCACAGTTCCGTAGGGTCCTGTAGGTTTCCATAAGCGCCCGCAGAGGTCTGAAGGGGCCCGTACTGTTCCGTAAGGATCCATAGGGTTCCGTAGAGCTTCGTAGGTTCCCTAGAGGCCTGTAGAGTACCGCAGGAGCCAGTAGTGTTCTGTAGGGGCCCGTAGGGTTCCTTCCGTAGGGGCTGGCAGTGTTCCGTAGGGGCCTGTAGGGTTGTGTAAGTGCCCGCAGCAGTCTGTAGGAGTCTGTGGGATTCTGTAAGGTTCTGGAGGGTTCTGCAGGGTTCTGTAGGGGCCCGTAGAGTTCCGTAGTGGCTGGTAAAGTTCCCTAGGGCCCTGTGGGGTTCTGTATGGACCTGTAGGGTTCCGTAGGGGCCTGCAGGCTTCTGTAAGTGCCCGCAGGTGTCTGTAGGGTTCCGTAGGGGTCTGTAGGGTTCCGTAGGCGCCTGCAGTGTTCTGTAGGAGCCCATAGGGTTTTAGTGAGGTTCCGTTGTGTTGCTAAGGGTCTTGTAGAGTGCTGTCGGGTCCTGGAGTATTCTGTAGGGTTCCAGAGGGGCTCGTAGGGTTCTGTCGAAATCTGTAGGCTTCCCTAGGGGCCCATAGAGTCCCGTAGATTTCCGTAGAGGCCTGTAGGGTTGTGTAAGTGCCCGCAGGGGTTGGTAGGAGCTTGTAGGGTGCCATAAGTTTCCATAGGGTTGTGTAGGGTTCCGTAGGGGCCTGTGGTGTTCCCTAGTGCCCTGTAGAGTGTGTAGATTTCCCGGTGGCACTCGCCGGCGCTGGGTGGTAGCGCGACGAGCTCGGGAGAGCGCCTGGCGGCACCCCGACGCGCGGGGTCAACGATTGTCGATACCGGGAGAGCGCTCGGCGGCACTCGGAGGAGCACGGTGGTAGCGCGGCGAGCTCGGCAGAGCGCCCGGCGGCACCCCGAGCACCGTGGTGAAGGAGCGGCGATATCGGGAGAGCGCTCGGCGGCACTCGGAGGCGCACGGTGGTAGCGCAGCGAGCTCGGCAGAGCCCATAGGGTTTTAGTGAGGTTCCGTTGTGTTGCTAAGGGTCTTGTAGGGTGCTGTCGGGTCCTGGAGTATTCTGTAAGGTTCCAGAGGGGCTCGTAGGGTTCCGTCAAAATCTGTAGGCTTCCCTAGGGGCCCGTGGAGTCCCGTAGATTTCCGTAGAGGCCTGTAGGGTTGTGTAAGTGCCCGCAGGGGTTGGTAGGAGCTTATAGGGTGCCATAAGTTTCCAGAGGGTTGTGTAGGGTTCCGTAGGGGCCTGTGGTGTTCCCTAGGGGCCTGTAGAGTCTCGTACCGTTCCGTAGGGGCCTGTGGTGTTCCCTGGGGGCCTGTAGAGTCTCGTACCGTTCCGTAGGGGCCTGTAGTGTTCCCTAGGGGCCTCTAGAGTCTCGTACAGTTCCGTAGGGTCCTGTAGGTTTCCATAAGCACCCGCAGAGGTCTGAAGGGGCCCGTACTGTTCCGTAAGGATCCATAGGGCTCCGTAGAGCTTCGTAGGTTCCCTAGAGGGCTGTAGAGTACCGCAGGAGCCAGTAGTGTTCTGTAGGGGCCCGTAGGGTTCCTTCCGTAGGGGCTGGTAGTGTTCCGTAGGGGCCTGTAGGGTTGTGTAAGTGCCCGCAGCAGTCTGTAGGAGTCTGTGGGATTCTGTAAGGTTCTGGAGGGTTCTGCAGGGTTCTGTAGGGGCCCGTAGAGTTCCGTAGTGGCTGGTAAAGTTCCGTAGGGCCCTGTGGGGTTCTGTATGGACCTGTAGGGTTCTGTAGGGGCCTGCAGGGTTCTGTAAGTGCCCGCAGGTGTCTGTAGGGTTCCGTACGGGTCTGTAGGGTTCGGTAGGCACCTGCAGTGTTCTGTAGGAGCCCATAGGGTTTTAGTGAGGTTCCGTTGTGTTGCTAAGGGTCTTGTAGAGTGCTGTCGGGTCCTGGAGTATTCTGTAGGGTTCCAGAGGGGCTTGTAGGGTTCCGTCGAAATCTGTAGGCTTCCCTAGGGGCCCATAGAGTCCCGTAGATTTCCGTAGAGGCCTGTAGGGTTGTGTAAGTGCCCGCAGGGGTTGGTAGGAGCTTGTAGGGTGCCATAAGTTTCCAGAGGGTTGTGTAGGGTTCCGTAGGGGCCTGTGGTGTTCCCTAGGGGCCTGTAGAGTCTCGTACGGTTCCGTAGGGGCCTGTGGTGTTCCCTAGCGCCCTGTAGAGTGTGTAGATTTCCCGGTGGCACTCGCCGGCGCTGGGTGGTAGCGCGACGAGCTCGGGAGAGCGCCTGGTGGCACCCCGACGCGCGGGGTCAACGATTGTCGATACCAGGAGAGCGCTCGGCGGCACTCGGAGGAGCACGGTGGTAGCACGGCGAGCTCGGCAGAGCGCCCGGCGGCACCCCGAGCACCGTGGTGAAGGAGCGGCGATATCGGGAGAGCGCTCGGCGGCACTCGGAGGCGCGCTGCGGTACCGCGGCGAGATCCCGAGAGTGCCCGGTGGCACTCGCCGGCACTGGGTGGTAGCGCGACGAGCTCGGGAGAGCGTCCGGAGGCACCCCGAGGAGCGGGATGAGCGTGCGTCGGGTCGACCGGACGCACAGCGGCACCTGGAGGCGCATGGTGGTAGTGCGGCAAGCTCGGGAGAGGGCCCGGCGGCACCCAGACAAGAGGGGTGAAGGTGCGGCGATATCGGGAGAGCGCTCGGCGGCACTCGGAGGCGCACGGTGGTAGCGCAGCGAGCTCGGCAGAGCCCATAGGGTTTTAGTGAGGTTCCGTTGTGTTGCTAAGGGTCTTGTAGAGTGCTGTCGGGTCCTGGAGTATTCTGTAAGGTTCCAGAGGGGCTCGTAGGGTTCCGTCAAAATCTGTAGGCTTCCCTAGGGGCCCGTGGAGTCCCGTAGATTTCCGTAGAGGCCTGTAGGGTTGTGTAAGTGCCCGCAGGGGTTGGTAGGAGCTTGTAGGGTGCCATAAGTTTCCAGAGGGTTGTGTAGGGTTCCGTAGGGGCCTGTGGTGTTCCCTAGGGGCCTGTAGAGTCTCGTACGGTTCCGTAGGGGCCTGTGGTGTTCCCTAGGGGCCTGTAGAGTCTCGTACAGTTCCGTAGGGTCCTGTAGGTTTCCATAAGCGCCCGCAGAGGTCTGAAGGGGCCCGTCCTGTTCCATAAGGATCCACAGGGTTCCGTAGAGCTTCGTAGGTTCCCTAGAGGCCTGTAGAGTACCGCAGGAGCCAGTAGTGTTCTGTAGGGGCCCGTAGGGTTCCTTCCATAGGGGCTGGCAGTGTTCCGTAGGGTTCTCTAGGGTTGAGTAAGTGCCCGCCGGAGTCTGTAGGAATCCGTGGGATTCTGTAAGGTTCCGGAAGGTTCTGCAGGGTTCCGTAGGGGCCCGTAGAGTTCCGTAGTGGCTGGTAAATTTCCCTAGGGCCCTGTACCGTTCCGTAACTGCCTGCAAGGGTCTTTAGGCTTCCGTAGGGGCTGGTAGGGTTCCATAAAGTTCCGTGGGTTCCTGCAGAGTTCTGCAAGTGCCCGCAAGGGCCTGTAGGGGCCCACAGTGTTTCTGTCAGGTTCCGTAGAGTTCCGTAGGGGCCATAGGTTTCCGTAGCGGCTGGTAGTATTCCGTAGGGGTCTGTAGGGTTCCCTAGGGGCCTGTAGAGTCTCGTACGGTTCCGTAGGGGCCTGTGGTGTTCCCTAGGGGCCTCTAGAGTCTCGTACAGTTCCGTAGGGTCCTGTAGGTTTCCATAAGCGCCCGCAGAGGTCTGAAGGGGCCCGTACTGTTCCGTAAGGATCCATAGGATTCCGTAGAGCTTCGTAGGTTCCCTAGAGGCCTGTAGAGTACCGCAGGAGCCAGTAGTGTTCTGTAGGGGCCTGTAGGGTTCCTTCCATAGGGGCTGGTAGTGTTCCGTAGGGGCCTGTAGGGTTGTGTAAGTGCCCGCAGCAGTCTGTAGGAGTCTGTGGGATTCTGTAAGGTTCTGGAGGGTTCTGCAGGGTTCTGTAGGGGCCCGTAGAGTTCCGTAGTGGCTGGTAAAGTTCCCTAGGGCCCTGTGGGGTTCTGTATGGACCTGTAGGGTTCTGTAGGGGCCTGCAGGGTTCTGTAAGTGCCCGCAGGTGTCTGTAGGGTTCCGTACGGGTCTGTAGGGTTCCGTAGGTGCCTGCAGTGTTCTGTAAGAGCCCATAGGGTTTTAGTGAGGTTCCGTTGTGTTGCTAAGAGTCTTGTAGAGTGCTGTCGGGTCCTGGAGTATTCTGTAGGGTTCCAGAGGGGCTCGTAGGGTTCCGTCGAAATCTGTAGGCTTCCCTAGGGGCCCGTGGAGTCCCGTACATTTCCGTAGGGGCCTGTAGGGTTGTGTAAGTGCCCGCAGGGGTTGGTAGGAGCTTGTAGGGTGCCATAAGTTTCCAGAGGGTTGTGTAGGGTTCCGTAGGGGCCTGTGGTGTTCCCTAGGGGCCTCTAGAGTCTCGTACGGTTCCGTAGGGGCCTGTGGTGTTCCCTAGGGGCCTGTAGAGTCTCGTACGGTTCCGTAGGGGCCTGTAGTGTTCCCTAGGGGCCTCTAGAGTCTCGTACAGTTCCGTAGGGTCCTGTAGGTTTCCATAAGCGCCCGCAGAGGTCTGAAGGGGCCCGTACTGTTCCGTAAGGATCCATAGGGCTCCGTAGAGCTTCGTAGGTTCCCTAGAGGCCTGTAGAGTACCGCAGGAGCCAGTAGTGTTCTGTAGGGGCCCGTAGGGTTCCTTCCGTAGGGGCTGGCAGTGTTCCGTAGGGGCCTGTAGGGTTGTGTAAGTGCCCGCAGCAGTCTGTAGGAGTCTGTGGGATTCTGTAAGGTTCTGGAGGGTTCTGCAGGGTTCTGTAGGGGCCCGTAGAGTTCCGTAGTGGCTGGTAAAGTTCCGTAGGGCCCTGTGGGGTTCTGTATGGACCTGTAGGGTTCCGTAGGGGCCTGCAGGCTTCTGTAAGTGCCCGCAGGTGTCTGTAGGGTTCCATAGGGGTCTGTAGGGTTCCGTAGGCGCCTGCAGTGTTCTGTAGGAGCCCATAGGGTTTTAGTGAGGTTCCGTTGTGTTGCTAAGGGTCTTGTAGAGTGCTGTCGGGTCCTGGAGTATTCTGTAGGGTTCCAGAGGGCCTCGTAGGGTTCCGTCGAAATCTGTAGGCTTCCCTAGGGGCCCGTGGAGTCCCGTAGATTTCCGTAGGGACCTGTAGGGTTGTGTAAGTGCCCGCAGGGGTTGGTAGGAGCTTGTAGGGTGCCATAAGTTTCCAGAGGGTTGTGTAGGGTTCCGTAGGGGCCTGTGGTGTTCCCTAGGGGCCTGTAGAGTCTCGTACAGTTCCGTAGGGTCCTGTAGGTTTCCATAAGCGCCCGCAGAGGTCTGAAGGGGCCCGTACTGTTCCGTAAGGATCCATAGGGTTCCGTAGAGCTTCGTAGGTTCCCTAGAGGCCTGTAGAGTACCGCAGGAGCCAGTAGTGTTCTGTAGGGGCCCGTAGGGTTCCTTCCGTAGGGGCTGGCAGTGTTCCGTAGGGGCCTCTAGGGTTGTGTAAGTGCCCGCAGCAGTCTGTAGGAGTCTGTGGGATTCTGTAAGGTTCTGGAGGGTTCTGCAGGGTTCTGTAGGGGCCCGTAGAGTTCCGTAGTGGCTGGTAAAGTTCCGTAGGGCCCTGTGGGGTTCTGTATGGACCTGTAGGGTTCCGTAGGGGCCTGCAGGCTTCTGTAAGTGCCCGCAGGTGTCTGTAGGGTTCCGTAGGGGTCTGTAGGGTTCCGTAGGCGCCTGCAGTGTTCTGTAGGAGCCCATAGGGTTTTAGTGAGGTTCCGTTGTGTTGCTAAGGGTCTTGTAGAGTGCTGTCGGGTCCTGGAGTATTCTGTAGGGTTCCAGAGGGGCTCGTAGGGTTCCGTCGAAATCTGTAGGCTTCCCTAGGGGCCCATAGAGTCCCGTAGATTTCCGTAGAGGCCTGTAGGGTTGTGTAAGTGCCCGCAGGGGTTGGTAGGAGCTTGTAGGGTGCCATAAGTTTCCAGAGGGTTGTGTAGGGTTCCGTAGGGGCCTGTGGTGTTCCCTAGTGCCCTGTAGAGTGTGTAGATTTCCCGGTGGCACTCGCCGGCGCTGGGTGGTAGCGCGACGAGCTCGGGAGAGCACCTGGCGGCACCCCAACGCGCGGGGTCAACGATTGTCGATACCGGGAGAGCGCTCGGCGGCACTCGGAGGAGCACGGTGGTAGCGCGGCGAGCTCGGCAGAGCGCCCGGCGGCACCCCGAGCACCTTGGTGAAGGAGCGGCGATATCGGGAGAGCGCTCGGCGGCACTCGGAGGCGCGCTGCGGTACCGCGGCGAGATCCCGAGAGTGCCCGGTGGCACTCGCCGGCACTGGGTGGTAGCGCGACGAGCTCGGGAGAGCGTCCGGAGGCACCCCGAGGAGCGGGATGAGCGTGCGTCGGGTCGACCGGACGCACAGCGGCACCTGGAGGCACATGGTGGTAGTGCGGCAAGCTCGGGAGAGGGCCCGGCGGCACCCAGACAAGAGGGGTGAAGGAGCGGCGATATCGGGAGAGCGCTCGGCGGCACTCGGAGGCGCACGGTGGTAGCGCAGCGAGCTCGGCAGAGCCCATAGGGTTTTAGTGAGGTTCCGTTGTGTTGCTAAGGGTCTTGTAGGGTGCTGTCGGGTCCTGGAGTATTCTGTAGGGTTCCAGAGGGGCTCGTAGGGTTCCGTCGAAATCTGTAGGCTTCCCTAGGGGCCCATAGAGTCCCGTAGATTTCCGTAGAGGCCTGTAGGGTTGTGTAAGTGCCCGCAGGGGTTGGTAGGAGCTTGTAGGGTGCCATAAGTTTCCAGAGGGTTGTGTAGGGTTCCGTAGGGGCCTGTGGTGTTCCCTAGGGGCCTGTAGAGTCTCGTACGGTTCCGTAGGGGCCTGTGGTGTTCCCTAGGGTCCTGTAGAGTCTCGTACAGTTCTGTAGGGTCCTGTAGGTTTCCATAAGTGCCCGCAGAGGTCTGAAGGGGCCCGTACTGTTCCGTAAGGATCCATAGGGTTCCGTAGAGCTTCGTAGGTTCCCTAGAGGCCTGTAGAGTACCGCAGGAGCCAGTAGTGTTCTGTAGGGGCCCGTAGGGTTCCTTCCATAGGGGCTGGCAGTGTTCCATAGGGTCCTCTAGGGTTGAGTAAGTGCCCGCAGGAGTCTGTAGGAATCCGTGGGATTCTGTAAGGTTCCGGAGGGTTCTGCAGGGTTCCGTAGGGGCCCGTAGAGTTCCGTAGTGGTTGGTAAAGTTCCCTAGGGCCCTGTACCGTTCAGTAACTGCCTGCAAGGGTCTTTAGGCTTCCGTAGGGGCTGGTAGGGTTCCATAAAGTTCCGTGGGTTCCTGCAGAGTTCTGCAAGTGCCCGCAAGGGCCTGTAGGGGCGCACAGTGTTTCTGTCAGGTTCCGTAGAGTTCCGTAGGGGCCATAGGTTTCCGTAGCGGCTGGTAGTATTCCGTAGGGGTCTGTAGGTTTCCCTAGGGGCCTGTAGAGTCTCGTACGTTTCTGTAGGGGCCTGCGGTGTTCCCTAGGGGCCTGTAGAGTCTCGTACGGTTTTTTAGGGGCCTGTGGTGTTCCCTAGGGGCCTGTAGAGTCTCGTACAGTTCCGTAGGGTCCTGTAGGTTTCCATAAGCGCCCGCAGAGGTCTGAAGGGGCCCGTCCTGTTCCGTAAGGATCCACAGGGCTCTGTAGAGAGTCATAGGTTCCCTAGAAGCCTGTAGAGTACCGCAGGAGCCAGTAGTGTTCTGTAGGGGCCCGTAGGGTTCCTTCCATAGGGGCTGGCAGTGTTCCGTAGGGGCCTCTAGGGTTGTGTAAGTGCCCGCAGGAGTCTGTAGGAGTCTGTGGGATTCTGTAAGGTTCCAGAGGGTTCTGCAGGGTTCCGTAGGGGCCCGTAGAGTTCCGTAGTGGCTGGTAAAGTTCCGTAGGGCCCTGTGGGGTTCTGTATGGACCTGTAGGGTTCCGTAGGGGCCTGCAGGGTTCTGTAAGTGCCCGCAGGTGTCTGTAGGGTTCCGTAGGCGCCTGCAGGGTTTCGTAGGCACCTGCAGTGTTCTGTAGGAGCCCATAGGGTTTTAGTGAGGTTCCGTTGTGTTGCTAAGGGTCTTGTAGAGTGCTGTCGGGTCCTGGAGTATTCTGTAGGGTTCCAGAGGGGCTCGTAGGGTTCCGTCGAAATCTGTAGGCTTCCCTAGGGGCCCGTGGAGTCCCGTAGATTTCCGTAGGGGCCTGTAGGGTTGTGTAAGTGCCGCAGGGGTTGGTAGGAGCTTGTAGGGTGCCATATGTTTCCGGAGGGTTGTGTAGGGTTCCGTAGGGGCCTGTGGTGTTCCCTAGGGGCCTGTAGAGTCTCGTACCGTTCCGTAGGGTCCTGTAGGTTTCCATAAGCGCCCGCAGAGGTCTGAAGGGGCCCGTACTGTTCCGTAAGGATCCATAGGGTTCCGTAGAGCTTCGTAGGTTCCCTAGAGGCCTGTAGAGTACTGCAGGAGCCAGTAGTGTTCTGTAGGGGCCCGTAGGGTTCCTTCCATAGGGGCTGGCAGTGTTCCGTAGGGGCCTCTAGGGTTGTGTAAGTGCCTGCAGGAGTCTGTAGGAATCCGTGGGATTCTGTAAGGTTCCGGAGGGTTCTGCAGGGTTCCGTAGGGGCCCGTAGAGTTCCGTAGTGGCTGGTAAAGTTCCGTAGGGCCCTGTACCGTTCCGTAACTGCCTGCAAGGATCTTTAGGCTTCCGTAGGGGCTGGTAGGGTTCCATAAAGTTCCGTGGGTTCCTGCAGAGTTCTGCAAGTGCCCGCAAGGGCCTGTAGGGGCCCACAGTGTTTCTGTCAGGTTCCGTAGAGTTCCGTAGGGGCCATAGGTTTCCGTAGCGGCTGGTAGTATTCCGTAGGGGTCTGTAGGGTTCCCTAGGGGCCTGCAGTGTTCTGTAGGAGCCCATAGGGTTTTAGTGAGGTTCTGTTGTGTCGCTAAGGGTCTTGTAGAGTGCTGTCGGGTCCTGGAGTATTCTGTAGGGTTCCAGAGGGGCTCGTAGGGTTCCGTCAAAATCTGTAGGCTTCCCTAGGGGCCCATAGAGTCCCGTAGGGACCTGTAGGGTTGTGTAAGTGCCCGCAGGGGTTGGTAGGAGCTTGTAGGGTGCCATAAGTTTCCAGAGGGTTGTGTAGGGTTCCATAGGGGCCTGTGGTGTTCCCTAGGGGCCTGTAGAGTCTCGTACGGTTCCGTAGGGGCCTGTAGTGTTCCCTAGGGGCCTGTAGAGTCTTGTACAGTTCCGTAGGGTCCTGTAGGTTTCCATAAGCGCCCGCAGAGGTCTGAAGGGGCCCGTCCTGTTCCGTAAGGATCCACAGGGCTCCATAGAGCTTCGTAGGTTTCCTAGAGGCCTGTAGAGTACCGCAGGAGCCAGTAGTGTTCTGTAGGGGCCCGTAGGGTTCCTTCCATAGGGGCTGGCAGTGTTCCGTAGGGGCCTCTAGGGTTGTGTAAGTGCCCGCAGCAGTCTGTAGGAGTCTGTGGGATTCTGTAAGGTTCCGGAGGGTTCTGCAGGGTTCCGTAGGGGCCCGTAGAGTTCCGTAGTGGCTGGTAAAGTTCCCTAGGGCCCTGTGGGGTTCTGTATGGACCTGTAGGGTTCCGTAGGGGCCTGCAGGGTTCTGTAAGTGCCCGCAGGTGTCTGTAGGGTTCCGTAGGGGCCTGCAGGGTTTCGTAGGCACCTGCAGTGTTCTGTAGGAGCCCATAGGGTTTTAGTGAGGTTCCGTTGTGTTGCTAAGGGTCTTGTAGAGTGCTGTCGGGTCCTGGAGTATTCTGTAGGGTTCCAGAGGGGCTCGTAGGGTTCCGTTGAAATCTGTAGGCTTCCCTAGGGGCCCGTGGAGTCCCGTAGATTTCCGTAGGGACCTGTAGGGTTGTGTAAGTGCCCGCAGGGGTTGGTAGGAGCTTGTAGGGTGCCATAAGTTTCCAGAGGGTTGTGTAGGGTTCCGTAGTGGCCTGTGGTGTTCCCTAGGGGCCTGTAGAGTCTCGTACCGTTCCGTAGGGGCCTGTAGTGTTCCCTAGGGGCCTCTAGAGTCTCGTACAGTTCCGTAGGGTCCTGTAGGTTTCCATAAGCGCCCGCAGAGGTCTGAAGGGGCCCGTCCTGTTCCGTAAGGATCCACAGGGCTCCATAGAGCTTCGTAGGTTTCCTAGAGGCCTGTAGAGTACCGCAGGAGCCAGTAGTGTTCTGTAGGGGCCCGTAGGGTTCCTTCCATAGGGGCTGGCAGTGTTCCGTAGGGGCCTCTAGGGTTGTGTAAGTGCCTGCAGCAGTCTGTAGGAGTCTGTGGGATTCTGTAAGGTTCCAGAGGGTTCTGCAGGGTTCCGTAGGGGCCCGTAGAGTTCCGTAGTGGCTGGTAAAGTTCCGTAGGGCCCTGTGGGGTTCTGTATGGACCTGTAGGGTTCCTTAGGGGCCTGCAGGGTTCTGTAAGTGCCCGCAGGTGTCTGTAGGGTTCCGTAGGGGCCTGCAGGGTTTCGTAGGCACCTGCAGTGTTCTGTAGGAGCCCATAGGGTTTTAGTGAGGTTCCGTTGTGTTGCTAAGGGTCTTGTAGAGTGCTGTCGGGTCCTGGAGTATTCTGTAGGGTTCCAGAGGGGCTCGTAGGGTTCCGTCAAAATCTGTAGGCTTCCCTAGGGGCCCATAGAGTCCCGTAGATTTCCGTAGGGGCCTGTAGGGTTGTGTAAGTGCCCGCAGGGGTTGGTAGGAGCTTCTAGGGTGCCATAAGTTTCCAGAGGGTTGTGTAGGGTTCCGTAGGGGCCTGTGGTGTTCCCTAGGGGCCTGTAGAGTCTCGTACCGTTCCGTAGGGGCCTGTAGTGTTCCCTAGGGGCCTGTAGAGTCTCGTACAGTTCCGTAGGGTCCTGTAGGTTTCCATAAGCACCCGCAGAGGTCTGAAGGGGCCCGTACTGTTCCGTAAGGATCCATAGGGTTCCGTAGAGCTTCGTAGGTTCCCTAGAGGCCTGTAGAGTACTGCAGGAGCCAGTAGTGTTCTGTAGGGGCCCGTAGGGTTCCTTCCATAGGGGCTGGCAGTGTTCCGTAGGGGCCTCTAGGGTTGTGTAAGTGCCTGCAGGAGTCTGTAGGAATCCGTGGGATTCTGTAAGGTTCCGGAGGGTTCTGCAGGGTTCCGTAGGGGCCCGTAGAGTTCCGTAGTGGCTGGTAAAGTTCCGTAGGGCCCTGTACCGTTCCGTAACTGCCTGCAAGGATCTTTAGGCTTCCGTAGGGGCTGGTAGGGTTCCATAAAGTTCCGTGGGTTCCTGCAGAGTTCTGCAAGTGCCCGCAAGGGCCTGTAGGGGCCCACAGTGATTCTGTCTGGTTCTGTAGAGTTCCGTAGGGGCCATAGGTTTCCGTAGCGGCTGGTAGTATTCCGTAGGGGTCTGTAGGGTTCCATAGGCACCTGCAGTGTTCTGTAGGAGCCCATAGGGTTTTAGTGAGGTTCTGTTGTGTCGCTAAGGGTCTTGTAGAGTGCTGTCGGGTCCTGGAGTATTCTGTAGGGTTCCAGAGGGGCTCGTAGGGTTCCGTCGAAATCTGTAGGCTTCCTTAGGGGCCCATAGAGTCCCGTAGGGACCTGTAGGGTTGTGTAAGTGCCCGCAGGGGTTGGTAGGAGCTTGTAGGGTGCCATAAGTTTCCAGAGGGTTGTGTAGGGTTCCATAGGGGCCTGTGGTGTTCCCTAGGGGCCTGTAGAGTCTCGTACGGTTCCGTAGGGGCCTGTGGTGTTCCCTAGGGTCCTGTAGAGTCTTGTACAGTTCCGTAGGGTCCTGTAGGTTTCCATAAGCGCCCGCAGAGGTCTGAAGGGGCCCGTACTGTTCCGTAAGGATCCACAGGGCTCCATAGAGCTTCGTAGGTTTCCTAGAGGCCTGTAGAGTACCGCAGGAGCCAGTAGTGTTCTGTAGGGGCCCGTAGGGTTCCTTCCATAGGGGCTGGCAGTGTTCCGTAGGGGCCTCTAGGGTTGTGTAAGTGCCCGCAGCAGTCTGTAGGAGTCTGTGGGATTCTGTAAGGTTCCGGAGGGTTCTGCAGGGTTCCGTAGGGGCCCGTAGAGTTCCGTAGTGGCTGGTAAAGTTCCCTAGGGCCCTGTGGGGTTCTGTATGGACCTGTAGGGTTCCGTAGGGGCCTGCAGGGTTCTGTAAGTGCCCGCAGGTGTCTGTAGGGTTCCGTAGGGGCCTGCAGGGTTTCGTAGGCACCTGCAGTGTTCTGTAGGAGCCCATAGGGTTTTAGTGAGGTTCCGTTGTGTTGCTAAGGGTCTTGTAGAGTGCTGTCGGGTCCTGGAGTATTCTGTAGGGTTCCAGAGGGGCTCGTAGGGTTCCGTCGAAATCTGTAGGCTTCCCTAGGGGCCCGTGGAGTCCCGTAGATTTCCGTAGGGACCTGTAGGGTTGTGTAAGTGCCCGCAGGGGTTGGTAGGAGCTTCTAGGGTGCCATAAGTTTCCAGAGGGTTGTGTAGGGTTCCGTAGGGGCCTGTGGTGTTCCCTAGGGGCCTGTAGAGTCTCGTACCGTTCCGTAGGGGCCTGTAGTGTTCCCTAGGGGCCTCTAGAGTCTCGTACAGTTCCGTAGGGTCCTGTAGGTTTCCATAAGCGCCCGCAGAGGTCTGAAGGGGCCCGTACTGTTCCGTAAGGATCCACAGGGCTCCATAGAGCTTCGTAGGTTTCCTAGAGGCCTGTAGAGTACCGCAGGAGCCAGTAGTGTTCTGTAGGGGCCCGTAGGGTTCCTTCCATAGGGGCTGGCAGTGTTCCGTAGGGGCCTCTAGGGTTGTGTAAGTGCCTGCAGCAGTCTGTAGGAATCCGTGGGATTCTGTAAGTTTCCGGAGGGTTCTGCAGGGTTCCGTAGGGGCCCGTAGAGTTCCGTAGTGGCTGGTAAAGTTCCGTAGGGCCCTGTGGGGTTCTGTATGGACCTGTAGGGTTCCTTAGGGGCCTGCAGGGTTCTGTAAGTGCCCGCAGGTGTCTGTAGGGTTCCGTAGGGGCCTGCAGGGTTTCGTAGGCACCTGCAGTGTTCTGTAGGAGCCCATAGGGTTTTAGTGAGGTTCCGTTGTGTTGCTAAGGGTCTTGTAGAGTGCTGTCGGGTCCTGGAGTATTCTGTAGGGTTCCAGAGGGGCTCGTAGGGTTCCGTCAAAATCTGTAGGCTTCCCTAGGGGCCCATAGAGTCCCGTAGATTTCCGTAGGGGCCTGTAGGGTTGTGTAAGTGCCCGCAGGGGTTGGTAGGAGCTTCTAGGGTGCCATAAGTTTCCAGAGGGTTGTGTAGGGTTCCGTAGGGGCCTGTGGTGTTCCCTAGGGGCCTGTAGAGTCTCGTACCGTTCCGTAGGGGCCTGTAGTGTTCCCTAGGGGCCTGTAGAGTCTCGTACAGTTCCGTAGGGTCCTGTAGGTTTCCATAAGCACCCGCAGAGGTCTGAAGGGGCCCGTACTGTTCCGTAAGGATCCATAGGGTTCCGTAGAGCTTCGTAGGTTCCCTAGAGGCCTGTAGAGTACTGCAGGAGCCAGTAGTGTTCTGTAGGGGCCCGTAGGGTTCCTTCCATAGGGGCTGGCAGTGTTCCGTAGGGGCCTCTAGGGTTGTGTAAGTGCCTGCAGGAGTCTGTAGGAATCCGTGGGATTCTGTAAGGTTCCGGAGGGTTCTGCAGGGTTCCGTAGGGGCCCGTAGAGTTCCGTAGTGGCTGGTAAAGTTCCGTAGGGCCCTGTACCGTTCCGTAACTGCCTGCAAGGATCTTTAGGCTTCCGTAGGGGCTGGTAGGGTTCCATAAAGTTCCGTGGGTTCCTGCAGAGTTCTGCAAGTGCCCGCAAGGGCCTGTAGGGGCCCACAGTGATTCTGTCTGGTTCTGTAGAGTTCCGTAGGGGCCATAGGTTTCCGTAGCGGCTGGTAGTATTCCGTAGGGGTCTGTAGGGTTCCATAGGCACCTGCAGTGTTCTGTAGGAGCCCATAGGGTTTTAGTGAGGTTCTGTTGTGTCGCTAAGGGTCTTGTAGAGTGCTGTCGGGTCCTGGAGTATTCTGTAGGGTTCCAGAGGGGCTCGTAGGGTTCCGTTGAAATCTGTAGGCTTCCTTAGGGGCCCATAGAGTCCCGTAGGGACCTGTAGGGTTGTGTAAGTGCCCGCAGGGGTTGGTAGGAGCTTGTAGGGTGCCATAAGTTTCCAGAGGGTTGTGTAGGGTTCCATAGGGGCCTGTGGTGTTCCCTAGGGGCCTGTAGAGTCTCGTACCGTTCCGTAGGGGCCTGTGGTGTTCCCTAGGGGCCTGTAGAGTCTTGTACAGTTCCGTAGGGTCCTGTAGGTTTCCATAAGCGCCCGCAGAGGTCTGAAGGGGCCCGTACTGTTCCGTAAGGATCCACAGGGCTCCATAGAGCTTCGTAGGTTTCCTAGAGGCCTGTAGAGTACCGCAGGAGCCAGTAGTGTTCTGTAGGGGCCCGTAGGGTTCCTTCCATAGGGGCTGGCAGTGTTCCGTAGGGGCCTCTAGGATTGTGTAAGTGCCCGCAGGAGTCTGTAGGAGTCTGTGGGATTCTGTAAGGTTCCGGAGGGTTCTGCAGGGTTCCGTAGGGGCCCGTAGAGTTCCGTAGTGGCTGGTAAAGTTCCCTAGGGCCCTGTGGGGTTCTGTATGGACCTGTAGGGTTCCGTAGGGGCCTGCAGGGTTCTGTAAGTGCCCGCAGGTGTCTGTAGGGTTCCGTAGGCGCCTGCAGGGTTTCGTAGGCACCTGCAGTGTTCTGTAGGAGCCCATAGGGTTTTAGTGAGGTTCCGTTGTGTTGCTAAGGGTCTTGTAGAGTGCTGTCGGGTCCTGGAGTATTCTGTAGGGTTCCAGAGGGGCTCGTAGGGTTCCGTCGAAATCTGTAGGCTTCCCTAGGGGCCCGTGGAGTCCCGTAGATTTCCGTAGGGACCTGTAGGGTTGTGTAAGTGCCCGCAGGGGTTGGTAGGAGCTTGTAGGGTGCCATAAGTTTCCAGAGGGTTGTGTAGGGTTCCGTAGGGGCCTGTGGTGTTCCCTAGGGGCCTGTAGAGTCTCGTACCGTTCCGTAGGGGCCTGTAGTGTTCCCTAGGGGCCTGTAGAGTCTCGTACAGTTCCGTAGGGTCCTGTAGGTTTCCATAAGCGCCCGCAGAGGTCTGAAGGGGCCCGTACTGTTCCGTAAGGATCCACAGGGCTCCATATAGCTTCGTAGGTTTCCTAGAGGCCTGTAGAGTACCGCAGGAGCCAGTAGTGTTCTGTAGGGGCCCGTAGGGTTCCTTCCATAGGGGCTGGCAGTGTTCCGTAGGGGCCTCTAGGGTTGTGTAAGTGCCCGCAGCAGTCTGTAGGAGTCTGTGGGATTCTGTAAGGTTCCGGAGGGTTCTGCAGGGTTCCGTAGGGGCCCGTAGAGTTCCGTAGTGGCTGGTAAAGTTCCCTAGGGCCCTGTGGGGTTCTGTATGGACCTGTAGGGTTCCGTAGGGGCCTGCAGGGTTCTGTAAGTGCCCGCAGGTGTCTGTAGGGTTCCGTAGGGGCCTGCAGGGTTTCGTAGGCACCTGCAGTGTTCTGTAGGAGCCCATAGGGTTTTAGTGAGGTTCCGTTGTGTTGCTAAGGGTCTTGTAGAGTGCTGTCGGGTCCTGGAGTATTCTGTAGGGTTCCAGAGGGGCTCGTAGGGTTCCGTCGAAATCTGTAGGCTTCCCTAGGGGCCCATAGAGTCCTGTAGATTTCCGTAGGGGCCTGTAGGGTTGTGTAAGTGCCCGCAGGGGTTGGTAGGAGCTTGTAGGGTGCCATATGTTTCCGGAGGGTTGTGTAGGGTTCCGTAGGGGCCTGTGGTGTTCCCTAGGGGCCTCTAGAGTCTCGTACCGTTCCGTAGGGGCCTGTAGTGTTCCCTAGGGGCCTGTAGAGTCTCGTACAGTTCCGTAGGGTCCTGTAGGTTTCCATAAGCGCCCGCAGAGGTCTGAAGGGGCCCGTCCTGTTCCGTAAGGATCCATAGGGTTCCGTAGAGCTTCGTAGGTTCCCTAGAGGCCTGTAGAGTACTTCAGGAGCCAGTAGTGTTCTGTAGGGGCCCGTAGGGTTCCTTCCATAGGGGCTGGCAGTGTTCCGTAGGGGCCTCTAGGGTTGTGTAAGTGCCTGCAGGAGTCTGTAGGAATCCGTGGGATTCTGTAAGGTTCCGGAGGGTTCTGCAGGGTTCCGTAGGGGCCCGTAGAGTTCCGTAGTGGCTGGTAAAGTTCCGTAGGGCCCTGTGGGGTTCTGTATGGACCTGTAGGGTTCTGTAGGGGCCTGCAGGGTTCTGTAAGTGCCCGCAGGTGTCTGTAGGGTTCCGTAGGGGTCTGTAGGGTTCCGTAGGCGCCTGCAGAGTTCTGTAGGAGCCCATAGGGTTTTAGTGAGGTTCCGTTGTGTTGCTAAGGGTCTTGTAGAGTGCTGTCGGGTCCTGGAGTATTCTGTAGGGTTCCAGAGGGGCTCGTAGGGTTCCGTCGAAATCTGTAGGCTTCCCTAGGGGCCCGTGGAGTCCCGTTGATTTCCGTAGGGACCTGTAGGGTTGTGTAAGTGCCCGCAGGGGTTGGTAGGAGCTTGTAGGGTGCCATAAGTTTCCAGAGGGTTGTGTAGGGTTCCGTAGGGGCCTGTGGTGTTCCCTAGGGGCCTGTAGAGTCTCGTACCGTTCCGTAGGGGCCTGTAGTGTTCCCCAGGGGCCTGTAGAGTCTCGTACAGTTCCGTAGGGTCCTGTAGGTTTCCATAAGCGCCCGCAGAGGTCTGAAGGGGCCCGTACTGTTCCGTAAGGATCCACAGGGCTCCATATAGCTTCGTAGGTTTCCTAGAGGCCTGTAGAGTACCGCAGGAGCCAGTAGTGTTCTGTAGGGGCCCGTAGGGTTCCTTCCGTAGGGGCTGGCAGTGTTCCGTAGGGGCCTCTAGGGTTGTGTAAGTGCCCGCAGCAGTCTGTAGGAGTCTGTGGGATTCTGTAAGGTTCCGGAGGGTTCTGCAGGGTTCCGTAGGGGCCCGTAGAGTTCCGTAGTGGCTGGTAAAGTTCCGTAGGGCCCTGTGGGGTTCTGTATGGACCTGTAGGGTTCCGTAGGGGCCTGCAGGGTTCTGTAAGTGCCCGCAGGTGTCTGTAGGGTTCCGTAGGGGCCTGCAGGGTTTCGTAGGCACCTGCAGTGTTCTGTAGGAGCCCATAGGGTTTTAGTGAGGTTCCGTTGTGTTGCTAAGGGTCTTGTAGAGTGCTGTCGGGTCCTGGAGTATTCTGTAGGGTTCCAGAGGGGCTCGTAGGGTTCCGTCGAAATCTGTAGGCTTCCCTAGGGGCCCATAGAGTCCCGTAGATTTCCGTAGGGGCCTGTAGGGTTGTGTAAGTGCCCGCAGGGGTTGGTAGGAGCTTGTAGGGTGCCATATGTTTCCGGAGGGTTGTGTAGGGTTCCGTAGGGTCCTGTAGTGTTCCCTAGGGGCCTGTAGAGTCTCGTACCGTTCCGTAGGGGCCTGTAGTGTTCCCTAGGGGCCTGTAGAGTCTTGTACAGTTCCGTAGGGTCCTGTAGATTTCCATAAGCGCCCGCAGAGGTCTGAAGGGGCCCGTACTGTTCCGTAAGGATCCATAGGCCTCCGTAGAGCTTCGTAGGTTCCCTAGAGGCCTGTAGAGTACCGCAGGAGCCAGTAGTGTTCTGTAGGGGCCCGTAGGGTTCCTTCCGTAGGGGCTGGCAGTGTTCCGTAGGGGCCTCTAGGGTTGTGTAAGTGCCTGCAGGAGTCTGTAGGAATCCGTGGGATTCTGTAAGGTTCCGGAGGGTTCTGCAGGGTTCCGTAGGGGCCCGTAGAGTTCCGTAGTGGCTGGTAAAGTTCCGTAGGGCCCTGTGGGGTTCTGTATGGACCTGTAGGGTTCTGTAGGGGCCTGCAGGGTTCTGTAAGTGCCCGCAGGTGTCTGTAGGGTTCCGTAGGGGTCTGTAGGGTTCCGTAGGCGCCTGCAGAGTTCTGTAGGAGCCCATAGGGTTTTAGTGAGGTTCCGTTGTGTTGCTAAGGGTCTTGTAGAGTGCTGTCGGGTCCTGGAGTATTCTGTAGGGTTCCAGAGGGGCTCGTAGGGTTCCGTCGAAATCTGTAGGCTTCCCTAGGGGCCCGTGGAGTCCCGTTGATTTCCGTAGGGACCTGTAGGGTTGTGTAAGTGCCCGCAGGGGTTGGTAGGAGCTTGTAGGGTGCCATAAGTTTCCAGAGGGTTGTGTAGGGTTCCGTAGGGGCCTGTGGTGTTCCCTAGGGGCCTGTAGAGTCTCGTACCGTTCCGTAGGGGCCTGTAGTGTTCCCCAGGGGCCTGTAGAGTCTCGTACAGTTCCGTAGGGTCCTGTAGGTTTCCATAAGCGCCCGCAGAGGTCTGAAGGGGCCCGTACTGTTCCGTAAGGATCCACAGGGCTCCATATAGCTTCGTAGGTTTCCTAGAGGCCTGTAGAGTACCGCAGGAGCCAGTAGTGTTCTGTAGGGGCCCGTAGGGTTCCTTCCGTAGGGGCTGGCAGTGTTCCGTAGGGGCCTCTAGGGTTGTGTAAGTGCCCGCAGCAGTCTGTAGGAGTCTGTGGGATTCTGTAAGGTTCCGGAGGGTTCTGCAGGGTTCCGTAGGGGCCCGTAGAGTTCCGTAGTGGCTGGTAAAGTTCCGTAGGGCCCTGTGGGGTTCTGTATGGACCTGTAGGGTTCCGTAGGGGCCTGCAGGGTTCTGTAAGTGCCCGCAGGTGTCTGTAGGGTTCCGTAGGGGCCTGCAGGGTTTCGTAGGCACCTGCAGTGTTCTGTAGGAGCCCATAGGGTTTTAGTGAGGTTCCGTTGTGTTGCTAAGGGTCTTGTAGAGTGCTGTCGGGTCCTGGAGTATTCTGTAGGGTTCCAGAGGGGCTCGTAGGGTTCCGTCGAAATCTGTAGGCTTCCCTAGGGGCCCATAGAGTCCCGTAGATTTCCGTAGGGGCCTGTAGGGTTGTGTAAGTGCCCGCAGGGGTTGGTAGGAGCTTGTAGGGTGCCATATGTTTCCGGAGGGTTGTGTAGGGTTCCGTAGGGGCCTGTGGTGTTCCCTAGGGTTCTGTAGAGTCTCGTACAGTTCCGTAGGGTCCTGTAGTGTTCCCTAGGGGCCTGTAGAGTCTCGTACCGTTCCGTAGGGGCCTGTAGTGTTCCCTAGGGGCCTGTAGAGTCTTGTACAGTTCCGTAGGGTCCTGTAGATTTCCATAAGCGCCCGCAGAGGTCTGAAGGGGCCCGTACTGTTCCGTAAGGATCCATAGGCCTCCGTAGAGCTTCGTAGGTTCCCTAGAGGCCTGTAGAGTACCGCAGGAGCCAGTAGTGTTCTGTAGGGGCCCGTAGGGTTCCTTCCGTAGGGGCTGGTAGTGTTCCGTAGGGGCCTGTAGGGTTGTGTAAGTGCCCGCAGCAGTCTGTAGGAGTCTGTGGGATTCTGTAAGGTTCTGGAGGGTTCTGCAGGGTTCTGTAGGGGCCCATCGAGTTCCGTAGTGGCTGGTAAAGTTCCGTAGGGCCCTGTGGGGTTCTGTATGGACCTGTAGGGTTCTGTAGGGGCCTGCAGGGTTCTGTAAGTGCCCACAGGTGTCTGTAGGGTTCCGTACGGGTCTGTAGGGTTCCGTAGGCGCCTGCAGTGTTCTGTAGGAGCCCATAGGCTTTTAGTGAGGTTCCGTTGTGTTGCTAAGGGTCTTGTAGAGTGCTGTCGGGTCCTGGAGTATTCTGTAGGGTTCCAGAGGGGCTCGTAGGGTTCTGTCGAAATCTGTAGGCGTCCCTAGGGGCCCGTGGAGTCCCGTAGATTTCCGTAGGGACCTGTAGGGTTGTGTAAGTGCCCGCAGGGGTTGGTAGGAGCTTGTAGGGTGCCATAAGTTTCCAGAGGGTTGTGTAGGGTTCCGTAGGGGCCTGTGGTGTTCCCTAGGGGCCTCTAGAGTCTCGTACGGTTCCGTAGGGGCCTGTGGTGTTCCCTAGGGTTCTGTAGAGTCTCGTACAGTTCCGTAGGGTCCTGTAGGTTTCCATAAGCGCCCGCAGAGGTCTGAAGGGGCCCGTACTGTTCCGTAAGGATCCACAGGGCTCCATAGAGCTTTGTAGGTTTCCTAGAGGCCTGTAGAGTACCGCAGGAGCCAGTAGTGTTCTGTAGGGGCCCGTAGGGTTCCTTCCATAGGGGCTGGCAGTGTTCCGTAGGGGCCTCTAGGATTGTGTAAGTGCCCGCAGGAGTCTGTAGGAGTCTGTGGGATTCTGTAAGGTTCCAGAGGGTTCTGCAGGGTTCCGTAGGGGCCCGTAGAGTTCCGTAGTGGCTGGTAAAGTTCCCTAGGGCCCTGTGGGGTTCTGTATGGACCTGTAGGGTTCCGTAGGGGCCTGCAGGGTTCTGTAAGTGCCCGCAGGTGTCTGTAGGGTTCCGTAGGGGCCTGCAGGGTTCCGTAGGCACCTGCAGTGTTCTGTAGGAGCCCATAGGGTTTTAGTGAGGTTCCGTTGTGTTGCTAAGGGTCTTGTAGAGTGCTGTCGGGTCCTGGAGTATTCTGTAGGGTTCCAGAGGGGCTCGTAGGGTTCCGTCAAAATCTGTAGGCTTCCCTAGGGGCCCATAGAGTCCCGTAGATTTCCGTAGGGGCCTGTAGGGTTGTGTAAGTGCCCGCAGGGGTTGGTAGGAGCTTGTAGGGTGCCATAAGTTTCCGGAGGGTTGTGTAGGGTTCCGTAGGGGCCTGTGGTGTTCCCTAGGGGCCTGTAGAGTCTCGTACCGTTCCGTAGGGGCCTGTAGTGTTCCCTAGGGGCCTGTAGAGTCTCGTACAGTTCCGTAGGGTCCTGTAGGTTTCCATAAGCGCCCGCAGAGGTCTGAAGGGGCCCGTACTGTTCCGTAAGGATCCATAGGGTTCCGTAGAGCTTCGTAGGTTCCCTAGAGGCCTGTAGAGTACCGCAGGAGCCAGTAGTGTTCTGTAGGGGCCCGTAGGGTTCCTTCCGTAGGGGCTGGTAGTGTTCCGTAGGGGCCTGTAGGGTTGTGTAAGTGCCCGCAGCAGTCTGTAGGAGTCTGTGGGATTCTGTAAGGTTCTGGAGGGTTCTGCAGGGTTCTGTAGGGGCCCATAGAGTTCCGTAGTGGCTGGTAAAGTTCCGTAGGGCCCTGTGGGGTTCTGTATGGACCTGTAGGGTTCTGTAGGGGCCTGCAGGGTTCTGTAAGTGCCCACAGGTGTCTGTAGGGTTCCGTACGGGTCTGTAGGGTTCCGTAGGCGCCTGCAGTGTTCTGTAGGAGCCCATAGGCTTTTAGTGAGGTTCCGTTGTGTTGCTAAGGGTCTTGTAGAGTGCTGTCGGGTCCTGGAGTATTCTGTAGGGTTCCAGAGGGGCTCGTAGGGTTCTGTCGAAATCTGTAGGCGTCCCTAGGGGCCCGTGGAGTCCCGTAGATTTCCGTAGGGGCCTGTAGGGTTGTGTAAGTGCCCGCAGGGGTTGGTAGGAGCTTGTAGGGTGCCATAAGTTTCCAGAGGGTTGTGTAGGGTTCCGTAGGGGCCTGTGGTGTTCCCTAGGGGCCTGTAGAGTCTCGTACGGTTCCGTAGGGGCCTGTGGTGTTCCCTAGGGTTCTGTAGAGTCTCGTACAGTTCCGTAGGGTCCTGTAGGTTTCCATAAGCGCCCGCAGAGGTCTGAAGGGGCCCGTCCTGTTTTGTAAGGATCCACAGGGCTCCATAGAGCTTCGTAGGTTTCCTAGAGGCCTGTAGAGTACCGCAGGAGCCAGTAGTGTTCTGTAGGGGCCCGTAGGGTTCCTTCCATAGGGGCTGGCAGTGTTCCGTAGGGGCCTCTAGGATTGTGTAAGTGCCCGCAGGAGTCTGTAGGAGTCTGTGGGATTCTGTAAGGTTCCAGAGGGTTCTGCAGGGTTCCGTAGGGGCCCGTAGAGTTCCGTAGTGGCTGGTAAAGTTCCCTAGGGCCCTGTGGGGTTCTGTATGGACCTGTAGGGTTCCGTAGGGGCCTGCAGGGTTCTGTAAGTGCCCGCAGGTGTCTCTAGGGTTCCGTAGGGGCCTGCAGGGTTCCGTAGGCACCTGCAGTGTTCTGTAGGAGCCCATAGGGTTTTAGTGAGGTTCCGTTGTGTTGCTAAGGGTCTTGTAGAGTGCTGTCGGGTCCTGGAGTATTCTGTAGGGTTCCAGAGGGGCTCGTAGGGTTCCGTCAAAATCTGTAGGCTTCCCTAGGGGCCCATAGAGTCCCGTAGATTTCCGTAGGGGCCTGTAGGGTTGTGTAAGTGCCCGCAGGGGTTGGTAGGAGCTTGTAGGGTGCCATAAGTTTCCAGAGGGTTGTGTAGGGTTCCGTAGGGGCCTGTGGTGTTCCCTAGGGGCCTGTAGAGTCTCGTACCGTTCCGTAGGGGCCTGTAGTGTTCCCTAGGGGCCTGTAGAGTCTCGTACCGTTCCGTAGGGGCCTGTAGTGTTCCCTAGGGGCCTGTAGAGTCTCGTACAGTTCCGTAGGGTCCTGTAGGTTTCCATAAGCGCCCGCAGAGGTCTGAAGGGGCCCGTACTGTTCCGTAAGGATCCATAGGGTTCCGTAGAGCTTCGTAGGTTCCCTAGAGGCCTGTAGAGTACCGCAGGAGCCAGTAGTGTTCTGTAGGGGCCCGTAGGGTTCCTTCCATAGGGGCTGGCAGTGTTCCGTAGGGGCCTCTAGGATTGTGTAAGTGCCCGCAGGAGTCTGTAGGAGTCTGTGGGATTCTGTAAGGTTCCAGAGGGTTCTGCAGGGTTCCGTAGGGGCCCGTAGAGTTCCGTAGTGGCTGGTAAAGTTCCCTAGGGCCCTGTGGGGTTCTGTATGGACCTGTAGGGTTCCGTAGGGGCCTGCAGGGTTCTGTAAGTGCCCGCAGGTGTCTGTAGGGTTCCGTAGGGGCCTGCAGGGTTCCGTAGGCACCTGCAGTGTTCTGTAGGAGCCCATAGGGTTTTAGTGAGGTTCCGTTGTGTTGCTAAGGGTCTTGTAGAGTGCTGTCGGGTCCTGGAGTATTCTGTAGGGTTCCAGAGGGGCTCGTAGGGTTCCGTCAAAATCTGTAGGCTTCCCTAGGGGCCCATAGAGTCCCGTAGATTTCCGTAGGGGCCTGTAGGGTTGTGTAAGTGCCCGCAGGGGTTGGTAGGAGCTTGTAGGGTGCCATAAGTTTCCAGAGGGTTGTGTAGGGTTCCGTAGGGGCCTGTGGTGTTCCCTAGGGGCCTGTAGAGTCTCGTACCGTTCCGTAGGGGCCTGTATTGTTCCCTAGGGGCCTGTAGAGTCTCGTACAGTTCCGTAGGGTCCTGTAGGTTTCCATAAGCACCCGCAGAGGTCTGAAGGGGCCCGTCCTGTTCCGTAAGGATCCACAGGGCTCCGTAGAGCTTCGTAGGTTCCCTAGAGGCCTGTAGAGTACCGCAGGAGCCAGTAGTGTTCTGTAGGGGCCCGTAGGGTTCCTTCCGTAGGGGCTGGTAGTGTTCCGTAGGGGCCTGTAGGGTTGTGTAAGTGCCCGCAGCAGTCTGTAGGAGTCTGTGGGATTCTGTAAGGTTCTGGAGGGTTCTGCAGGGTTCTGTAGGGGCCCGTAGAGTTCCGTAGTGGCTGGTAAAGTTCCGTAGGGCCCTGTGGGGTTCTGTATGGACCTGTAGGGTTCTGTAGGGGCCTGCAGGGTTCTGTAAGTGCCCACAGGTGTCTGTAGGGTTTCGTACGGGTCTGTAGGGTTCCGTAGGCACCTGCAGTGTTCTGTAGGAGCCCATAGGGTTTTAGTGATATTCCGTTGTGTTGCTAAGGGTCTTGTAGAGTGCTGTCGGGTCCTGGAGTATTCTGTAGGGTTCCAGAGGGGCTCGTAGGGTTCCGTCAAAATCTGTAGGCTTCCCTAGGGGCCCATAGAGTCCCGTAGATTTCCGTAGGGGCCTGTAGGGTTGTGTAAGTGCCCGCAGGGGTTGGTAGGAGCTTGTAGGGTGCCATAAGTTTCCAGAGGGTTGTGTAGGGTTCCGTAGGGGCTTGTGGTGTTCCCTAGGGGCCTGTAGAGTCTCGTACCGTTCCGTAGGGGCCTGTAGTGTTCCCTAGGGGCCTGTAGAGTCTCGTACCGTTCCGTAGGGGCCTGTAGTGTTCCCTAGGGGCCTGTAGAGTCTTGTACAGTTCCGTAGGGTCCTGTAGGTTTCCATAAGCGCCCGCAGAGGTCTGAAGGGGCCCGTACTGTTCCGTAAGGATCCATAGGCCTCCGTAGAGCTTCGTAGGTTCCCTAGAGGCCTGTAGAGTACCGCAGGAGCCAGTAGTGTTCTGTAGGGGCCCGTAGGGTTCCTTCCGTAGGGGCTGGTAGTGTTCCGTAGGGGCCTGTAGGGTTGTGTAAGTGCCCGCAGCAGTCTGTAGGAGTCTGTGGGATTCTGTAAGGTTCTGGAGGGTTCTGCAGGGTTCTGTAGGGGCCCATCGAGTTCCGTAGTGGCTGGTAAAGTTCCGTAGGGCCCTGTGGGGTTCTGTATGGACCTGTAGGGTTCTGTAGGGGCCTGCAGGGTTCTGTAAGTGCCCACAGGTGTCTGTAGGGTTCCGTACGGGTCTGTAGGGTTCCGTAGGCGCCTGCAGTGTTCTGTAGGAGCCCATAGGGTTTTAGTGAGGTTCCGTTGTGTTGCTAAGGGTCTTGTAGAGTGCTGTCGGGTCCTGGAGTATTCTGTAGGGTTCCAGAGGGGCTCGTAGGGTTCCGTCAAAATCTGTAGGCTTCCCTAGAGGCCCATAGAGTCCCGTAGATTTCCGTAGGGGCCTGTAGGGTTGTGTAAGTGCCCGCAGGGGTTGGTAGGAGCTTGTAGGGTGCCATAAGTTTCCAGAGGGTTGTGTAGGGTTCCGTAGGGGCTTGTGGTGTTCCCTAGGGGCCTGTAGAGTCTCGTACGGTTCCGTAGGGGCCTGTAGTGTTCCCTAGGGGCCTGTAGAGTCTCGTACCGTTCCGTAGGGGCCTGTAGTGTTCCCTAGGGGCCTGTAGAGTCTTGTACAGTTCCGTAGGGTCCTGTAGGTTTCCATAAGCGCCCGCAGAGGTCTGAAGGGGCCCGTACTGTTCCGTAAGGATCCATAGGCCTCCGTAGAGCTTCGTAGGTTCCCTAGAGGCCTGTAGAGTACCGCAGGAGCCAGTAGTGTTCTGTAGGGGCCCGTAGGGTTCCTTCCGTAGGGGCTGGTAGTGTTCCGTAGGGGCCTGTAGGGTTGTGTAAGTGCCCGCAGCAGTCTGTAGGAGTCTGTGGGATTCTGTAAGGTTCTGGAGGGTTCTGCAGGGTTCTGTAGGGGCCCGTAGAGTTCCGTAGTGGCTGGTAAAGTTCCGTAGGGCCCTGTGGGGTTCTGTATGGACCTGTAGGGTTCTGTAGGGGCCTGCAGGGTTCTGTAAGTGCCCACAGGTGTCTGTAGGGTTCCGTAGGCGCCTGCAGTGTTCTGTAGGAGCCCATAGGCTTTTAGTGAGGTTCCGTTGTGTTGCTAAGGGTCTTGTAGAGTGCTGTCGGGTCCTGGAGTATTCTGTAGGGTTCCAGAGGGGCTCGTAGGGTTCTGTCGAAATCTGTAGGCTTCCCTAGGGGCCCGTGGAGTCCCGTAGATTTCCGTAGGGACCTGTAGGGTTGTGTAAGTGCCCGCAGGGGTTGGTAGGAGCTTGTAGGGTGCCATAAGTTTCCAGAGGGTTGTGTAGGGTTCCGTAGGGGCCTGTGGTGTTCCCTAGGGGCCTCTAGAGTCTCGTACGGTTCCGTAGGGGCCTGTGGTGTTCCCTAGGGTTCTGTAGAGTCTCGTACAGTTCCGTAGGGTCCTGTAGGTTTCCATAAGCGCCCGCAGAGGTCTGAAGGGGCCCGTACTGTTCCGTAAGGATCCACAGGTCTCCATAGAGCTTTGTAGGTTTCCTAGAGGCCTGTAGAGTACCGCAGGAGCCAGTAGTGTTCTGTAGGGGCCCGTAGGGTTCCTTCCATAGGGGCTGGCAGTGTTCCGTAGGGGCCTCTAGGATTGTGTAAGTGCCCGCAGCAGTCTGTAGGAGTCTGTGGGATTCTGTAAGGTTCCGGAGGGTTCTGCAGGGTTCTGTAGGGGCCCGTAGAGTTCCGTAGTGGCTGGTAAAGTTCCCTAGGGCCCTGTGGGGTTCTGTATGGACCTGTAGGGTTCTGTAGGGGCCTGCAGGGTTCTGTAAGTGCCCGCAGGTGTCTGTAGGGTTCCGTAGGGGCCTGCAGGGTTTCGTAGGCACCTGCAGTGTTCTGTAGGAGCCCATAGGGTTTTAGTGAGGTTCCGTTGTGTTGCTAAGGGTCTTGTAGAGTGCTGTCGGGTCCTGGAGTATTCTGTAGGGTTCCAGAGGGGCTCGTAGGGTTCCGTCGAAATCTGTAGGCTTCCCTAGGGGCCCGTGGAGTCCCGTAGATTTCCGTAGGGGCCTGTAGGGTTGTGTAAGTGCCCGCAGGGGTTGGTAGGAGCTTGTAGGGTGCCATAAGTTTCCAGAGGGTTGTGTAGGGTTCCGTAGGGGCCTGTGGTGTTCCCTAGGGGCCTGTAGAGTCTCGTACGGTTCCGTAGGGGCCTGTAGTGTTCCCTAGGGGCCTGTAGAGTCTCGTACAGTTCCGTAGGGTCCTGTAGGTTTCCATAAGCGCCCGCAGAGGTCTGAAGGGGCCCGTACTGTTCCGTAAGGATCCATAGGGTTCCGTAGAGCTTCGTAGGTTCCCTAGAGGCCTGTAGAGTACCGCAGGAGCCAGTAGTGTTCTGTAGGGGCCCGTAGGGTTCCTTCCGTAGGGGCTGGTAGTGTTCCGTAGGGGCCTGTAGGGTTGTGTAAGTGCCCGCAGCAGTCTGTAGGAGTCTGTGGGATTCTGTAAGGTTCCGGAGGGTTCTGCAGGGTTCTGTAGGGGCCCGTAGAGTTCCGTAGTGGCTGGTAAAGTTCCGTAGGGCCCTGTGGGGTTCTGTATGGACCTGTAGGGTTCTGTAGGGGCCTGCAGGGTTCTGTAAGTGCCCACAGGTGTCTGTAGGGTTTCGTACGGGTCTGTAGGGTTCCGTAGGCACCTGCAGTGTTCTGTAGGAGCCCATAGGGTTTTAGTGATATTCCGTTGTGTTGCTAAGGGTCTTGTAGAGTGCTGTCGGGTCCTGGAGTATTCTGTAGGGTTCCAGAGGGGCTCGTAGGGTTCCGTCAAAATCTGTAGGCTTCCCTAGAGGCCCATAGAGTCCCGTAGATTTCCGTAGGGGCCTGTAGGGTTGTGTAAGTGCCCGCAGGGGTTGGTAGGAGCTTGTAGGGTGCCATAAGTTTCCAGAGGGTTGTGTAGGGTTCCGTAGGGGCTTGTGGTGTTCCCTAGGGGCCTGTAGAGTCTCGTACGGTTCCGTAGGGGCCTGTAGTGTTCCCTAGGGGCCTGTAGAGTCTCGTACCGTTCCGTAGGGGCCTGTAGTGTTCCCTAGGGGCCTGTAGAGTCTTGTACAGTTCCGTAGGGTCCTGTAGGTTTCCATAAGCGCCCGCAGAGGTCTGAAGGGGCCCGTACTGTTCCGTAAGGATCCATAGGGTTCCGTAGAGCTTCGTAGGTTCCCTAGAGGCCTGTAGAGTACCGCAGGAGCCAGTAGTGTTCTGTAGGGGCCCGTAGGGTTCCTTCCGTAGGGGCTGGTAGTGTTCCGTAGGGGCCTGTAGGGTTGTGTAAGTGCCCGCAGCAGTCTGTAGGAGTCTGTGGGATTCTGTAAGGTTCTGGAGGGTTCTGCAGGGTTCCGTAGGGGCCCGTAGAGTTCCGTAGTGGCTGGTAAAGTTCCGTAGGGCCCTGTGGGGTTCTGTATGGACCTGTAGGGTTCTGTAGGGGCCTGCAGGGTTCTGTAAGTGCCCACAGGTGTCTGTAGGGTTCCGTACGGGTCTGTAGGGTTCCGTAGGCGCCTGCAGTGTTCTGTAGGAGCCCATAGGCTTTTAGTGAGGTTCCGTTGTGTTGCTAAGGGTCTTGTAGAGTGCTGTCGGGTCCTGGAGTATTCTGTAGGGTTCCAGAGGGGCTCGTAGGGTTCTGTCGAAATCTGTAGGCGTCCCTAGGGGCCCGTGGAGTCCCGTAGATTTCCGTAGGGACCTGTAGGGTTGTGTAAGTGCCCGCAGGGGTTGGTAGGAGCTTGTAGGGTGCCATAAGTTTCCAGAGGGTTGTGTAGGGTTCCGTAGGGGCCTGTGGTGTTCCCTAGGGGCCTCTAGAGTCTCGTACGGTTCCGTAGGGGCCTGTGGTGTTCCCTAGGGTTCTGTAGAGTCTCGTACAGTTCCGTAGGGTCCTGTAGGTTTCCATAAGCGCCCGCAGAGGTCTGAAGGGGCCCGTCCTGTTTTGTAAGGATCCACAGGGCTCCATAGAGCTTTGTAGGTTTCCTAGAGGCCTGTAGAGTACCGCAGGAGCCAGTAGTGTTCTGTAGGGGCCCGTAGGGTTCCTTCCGTAGGGGCTGGTAGTGTTCCGTAGGGGCCTGTAGGGTTGTGTAAGTGCCCGCAGCAGTCTGTAGGAGTCTGTGGGATTCTGTAAGGTTCTGGAGGGTTCTGCAGGGTTCTGTAGGGGCCCATAGAGTTCCGTAGTGGCTGGTAAAGTTCCGTAGGGCCCTGTGGGGTTGTGTATGGACCTGTAGGGTTCTGTAGGGGCCTGCAGGGTTCTGTAAGTGCCCACAGGTGTCTGTAGGGTTCCGTACGGGTCTGTAGGGTTCCGTAGGCGCCTGCAGTGTTCTGTAGGAGCCCATAGGCTTTTAGTGAGGTTCCGTTGTGTTGCTAAGGGTCTTGTAGAGTGCTGTCGGGTCCTGGAGTATTCTGTAGGGTTCCAGAGGGGCTCGTAGGGTTCTGTCGAAATCTGTAGGCGTCCCTAGGGGCCCGTGGAGTCCCGTAGATTTCCGTAGGGACCTGTAGGGTTGTGTAAGTGCCCGCAGGGGTTGGTAGGAGCTTGTAGGGTGCCATAAGTTTCCAGAGGGTTGTGTAGGGTTCCGTAGGGGCCTGTGGTGTTCCCTAGGGGCCTCTAGAGTCTCGTACGGTTCCGTAGGGGCCTGTGGTGTTCCCTAGGGTTCTGTAGAGTCTCGTACAGTTCCGTAGGATCCTGTAGGTTTCCATAAGCGCCCGCAGAGGTCTGAAGGGGCCCGTCCTGTTTTGTAAGGATCCACAGGGCTCCATAGAGCTTCGTAGGTTTCCTAGAGGCCTGTAGAGTACCGCAGGAGCCAGTAGTGTTCTGTAGGGGCCCGTAGGGTTCCTTCCATAGGGGCTGGCAGTGTTCCGTAGGGGCCTCTAGGATTGTGTAAGTGCCCGCAGGAGTCTGTAGGAGTCTGTGGGATTCTGTAAGGTTCCAGAGGGTTCTGCAGGGTTCCGTAGGGGCCCGTAGAGTTCCGTAGTGGCTGGTAAAGTTCCCTAGGGCCCTGTGGGGTTCTGTATGGACCTGTAGGGTTCCGTAGGGGCCTGCAGGCTTCTGTAAGTGCCCGCAGGTGTCTGTAGGGTTCCGTAGGGGCCTGCAGGGTTCCGTAGGCACCTGCAGTGTTCTGTAGGAGCCCATAGGGTTTTAGTGAGGTTCCGTTGTGTTGCTAAGGGTCTTGTAGAGTGCTGTCGGGTCCTGGAGTATTCTGTAGGGTTCCAGAGGGGCTCGTAGGGTTCCGTCAAAATCTGTAGGCTTCCCTAGGGGCCCATAGAGTCCCGTAGATTTCCGTAGGGGCCTGTAGGGTTGTGTAAGTGCCCGCAGGGGTTGGTAGGAGCTTGTAGGGTGCCATAAGTTTCCAGAGGGTTGTGTAGGGTTCCGTAGGGGCCTGTGGTGTTCCCTAGGGGCCTGTAGAGTCTCGTACCGTTCCGTAGGGGCCTGTAGTGTTCCCTAGGGGCCTGTAGAGTCTCGTACAGTTCCGTAGGGTCCTGTAGGTTTCCATAAGCGCCCGCAGAGGTCTGAAGGGGCCCGTACTGTTCCGTAAGGATCCATAGGGTTCCGTAGAGCTTCGTAGGTTCCCTAGAGGCCTGTAGAGTACCGCAGGAGCCAGTAGTGTTCTGTAGGGGCCCGTAGGGTTCCTTCCATAGGGGCTGGCAGTGTTCCGTAGGGGCCTCTAGGATTGTGTAAGTGCCCGCAGGAGTCTGTAGGAGTCTGTGGGATTCTGTAAGGTTCCAGAGGGTTCTGCAGGGTTCCGTAGGGGCCCGTAGAGTTCCGTAGTGGCTGGTAAAGTTCCGTAGGGCCCTGTGGGGTTCTGTATGGACCTGTAGGGTTCCGTAGGGGCCTGCAGGGTTCTGTAAGTGCCCGCAGGTGTCTGTAGGGTTCCGTAGGGGCCTGCAGGGTTCCGTAGGCACCTGCAGTGTTCTGTAGGAGCCCATAGGGTTTTAGTGAGGTTCCGTTGTGTTGCTAAGGGTCTTGTAGAGTGCTGTCGGGTCCTGGAGTATTCTGTAGGGTTCCAGAGGGGCTCGTAGGGTTCCGTCAAAATCTGTAGGCTTCCCTAGGGGCCCATAGAGTCCCGTAGATTTCCGTAGGGGCCTGTAGGGTTGTGTAAGTGCCCGCAGGGGTTGGTAGGAGCTTGTAGGGTGCCATAAGTTTCCAGAGGGTTGTGTAGGGTTCCGTAGGGGCCTGTGGTGTTCCCTAGGGGCCTGTAGAGTCTCGTACCGTTCCGTAGGGGCCTGTATTGTTCCCTAGGGGCCTGTAGAGTCTCGTACAGTTCCGTAGGGTCCTGTAGGTTTCCATAAGCACCCGCAGAGGTCTGAAGGGGCCCGTCCTGTTCCGTAAGGATCCACAGGGCTCCGTAGAGCTTCGTAGGTTCCCTAGAGGCCTGTAGAGTACCGCAGGAGCCAGTAGTGTTCTGTAGGGGCCCGTAGGGTTCCTTCCGTAGGGGCTGGTAGTGTTCCGTAGGGGCCTGTAGGGTTGTGTAAGTGCCCGCAGCAGTCTGTAGGATTCTGTGGGATTCTGTAAGGTTCCGGAGGGTTCTGCAGGGTTCTGTAGGGGCCCGTAGAGTTCCGTAGTGGCTGGTAAAGTTCCGTAGGGCCCTGTGGGGTTCTGTATGGACCTGTAGGGTTCTGTAGGGGCCTGCAGGGTTCTGTAAGTGCCCACAGGTGTCTGTAGGGTTTCGTACGGGTCTGTAGGGTTCCGTAGGCACCTGCAGTGTTCTGTAGGAGCCCATAGGGTTTTAGTGATATTCCGTTGTGTTGCTAAGGGTCTTGTAGAGTGCTGTCGGGTCCTGGAGTATTCTGTAGGGTTCCAGAGGGGCTCGTAGGGTTCCGTCAAAATCTGTAGGCTTCCCTAGGGGCCCATAGAGTCCCGTAGATTTCCGTAGGGGCCTGTAGGGTTGTGTAAGTGCCCGCAGGGGTTGGTAGGAGCTTGTAGGGTGCCATAAGTTTCCAGAGGGTTGTGTAGGGTTCCGTAGGGGCTTGTGGTGTTCCCTAGGGGCCTGTAGAGTCTCGTACGGTTCCGTAGGGGCCTGTAGTGTTCCCTAGGGGCCTGTAGAGTCTCGTACCGTTCCGTAGGGGCCTGTAGTGTTCCCTAGGGGCCTGTAGAGTCTTGTACAGTTCCGTAGGGTCCTGTAGGTTTCCATAAGCGCCCGCAGAGGTCTGAAGGGGCCCGTACTGTTCCGTAAGGATCCATAGGCCTCCGTAGAGCTTCGTAGGTTCCCTAGAGGCCTGTAGAGTACCGCAGGAGCCAGTAGTGTTCTGTAGGGGCCCGTAGGGTTCCTTCCGTAGGGGCTGGTAGTGTTCCGTAGGGGCCTGTAGGGTTGTGTAAGTGCCCGCAGCAGTCTGTAGGAGTCTGTGGGATTCTGTAAGGTTCTGGAGGGTTCTGCAGGGTTCTGTAGGGGCCCGTAGAGTTCCGTAGTGGCTGGTAAAGTTCCGTAGGGCCCTGTGGGGTTCTGTATGGACCTGTAGGGTTCTGTAGGGGCCTGCAGGGTTCTGTAAGTGCCCACAGGTGTCTGTAGGGTTCCGTAGGCGCCTGCAGTGTTCTGTAGGCGCCTGCAGTGTTCTGTAGGAGCCCATAGGCTTTTAGTGAGGTTCCGTTGTGTTGCTAAGGGTCTTGTAGAGTGCTGTCGGGTCCTGGAGTATTCTGTAGGGTTCCAGAGGGGCTCGTAGGGTTCCGTCAAAATCTGTAGGCTTCCCTAGAGGCCCATAGAGTCCCGTAGATTTCCGTAGGGGCCTGTAGGGTTGTGTAAGTGCCCGCAGGGGTTGGTAGGAGCTTGTAGGGTGCCATAAGTTTCCAGAGGGTTGTGTAGGGTTCCGTAGGGGCTTGTGGTGTTCCCTAGGGGCCTGTAGAGTGTCGTACGGTTCCGTAGGGGCCTGTAGTGTTCCCTAGGGGCCTGTAGAGTCTCGTACCGTTCCGTAGGGGCCTGTAGTGTTCCCTAGGGGCCTGTAGAGTCTTGTACAGTTCCGTAGGGTCCTGTAGGTTTCCATAAGCGCCCGCAGAGGTCTGAAGGGGCCCGTACTGTTCCGTAAGGATCCATAGGGTTCCGTAGAGCTTCGTAGGTTCCCTAGAGGCCTGTAGAGTACCGCAGGAGCCAGTAGTGTTCTGTAGGGGCCCGTAGGGTTCCTTCCGTAGGGGCTGGTAGTGTTCCGTAGGGGCCTGTAGGGTTGTGTAAGTGCCCGCAGGAGTCTGTAGGAGTCTGTGGGATTCTGTAAGGTTCTGGAGGGTTCTGCAGGGTTCTGTAGGGGCCCGTAGAGTTCCATAGTGGCTGGTAAAGTTCCGTAGGGCCCTGTGGGGTTCTGTATGGACCTGTAGGGTTCTGTAGGGGCCTGCAGGGTTCTGTAAGTGCCCACAGGTGTCTGTAGGGTTCCGTAGGCGCCTGCAGTGTTCTGTAGGAGCCCATAGGCTTTTAGTGAGGTTCCGTTGTGTTGCTAAGGGTCTTGTAGAGTGCTGTCGGGTCCTGGAGTATTCTGTAGGGTTCCAGAGGGGCTCGTAGGGTTCCGTCGAAATCTGTAGGCTTCCCTAGGGGCCCGTGGAGTCCCGTAGATTTCCGTAGGGGCCTGTAGGGTTGTGTAAGTGCCCGCAGGGGTTGGTAGGAGCTTGTAGGGTGCCATAAGTTTCCAGAGGGTTGTGTAGGGTTCCGTAGGGGCCTGTGGTGTTCCCTAGGGGCCTGTAGAGTCTCGTACCGTTCCGTAGGGGCCTGTAGTGTTCCCTAGGGGCCTGTAGAGTCTCGTACAGTTCCGTAGGGTCCTGTAGGTTTCCATAAGCGCCCGCAGAGGTCTGAAGGGGCCCGTACTGTTCCGTAAGGATCCATAGGGTTCCGTAGAGCTTCGTAGGTTCCCTAGAGGCCTGTAGAGTACCGCAGGAGCCAGTAGTGTTCTGTAGGGGCCCGTAGGGTTCCTTCCGTAGGGGCTGGTAGTGTTCCGTAGGGGCCTGTAGGGTTGTGTAAGTGCCCGCAGCAGTCTGTAGGAGTCTGTGGGATTCTGTAAGGTTCCGGAGGGTTCTGCAGGGTTCTGTAGGGGCCCGTAGAGTTCCGTAGTGGCTGGTAAAGTTCCGTAGGGCCCTGTGGGGTTCTGTATGGACCTGTAGGGTTCTGTAGGGGCCTGCAGGGTTCTGTAAGTGCCCACAGGTGTCTGTAGGGTTTCGTACGGGTCTGTAGGGTTCCGTAGGCACCTGCAGTGTTCTGTAGGAGCCCATAGGGTTTTAGTGATATTCCGTTGTGTTGCTAAGGGTCTTGTAGAGTGCTGTCGGGTCCTGGAGTATTCTGTAGGGTTCCAGAGGGGCTCGTAGGGTTCCGTCAAAATCTGTAGGCTTCCCTAGAGGCCCATAGAGTCCCGTAGATTTCCGTAGGGGCCTGTAGGGTTGTGTAAGTGCCCGCAGGGGTTGGTAGGAGCTTGTAGGGTGCCATAAGTTTCCAGAGGGTTGTGTAGGGTTCCGTAGGGGCTTGTGGTGTTCCCTAGGGGCCTGTAGAGTCTCGTACGGTTCCGTAGGGGCCTGTAGTGTTCCCTAGGGGCCTGTAGAGTCTCGTACCGTTCCGTAGGGGCCTGTAGTGTTCCCTAGGGGCCTGTAGAGTCTTGTACAGTTCCGTAGGGTCCTGTAGGTTTCCATAAGCGCCCGCAGAGGTCTGAAGGGGCCCGTACTGTTCCGTAAGGATCCATAGGCCTCCGTAGAGCTTCGTAGGTTCCCTAGAGGCCTGTAGAGTACCGCAGGAGCCAGTAGTGTTCTGTAGGGGCCCGTAGGGTTCCTTCCGTAGGGGCTGGTAGTGTTCCGTAGGGGCCTGTAGGGTTGTGTAAGTGCCCGCAGCAGTCTGTAGGAGTCTGTGGGATTCTGTAAGGTTCTGGAGGGTTCTGCAGGGTTCTGTAGGGGCCCGTAGAGTTCCGTAGTGGCTGGTAAAGTTCCGTAGGGCCCTGTGGGGTTGTGTATGGACCTGTAGGGTTCTGTAGGGGCCTGCAGGGTTCTGTAAGTGCCCACAGGTGTCTGTAGGGTTCCGTACGGGTCTGTAGGGTTCCGTAGGCGCCTGCAGTGTTCTGTAGGAGCCCATAGGCTTTTAGTGAGGTTCCGTTGTGTTGCTAAGGGTCTTGTAGAGTGCTGTCGGGTCCTGGAGTATTCTGTAGGGTTCCAGAGGGGCTCGTAGGGTTCTGTCGAAATCTGTAGGCTTCCCTAGGGGCCCGTGGAGTCCCGTAGATTTCTGTAGGGACCTGTAGGGTTGTGTAAGTGCCCGCAGGGGTTGGTAGGAGCTTGTAGGGTGCCATAAGTTTCCAGAGGGTTGTGTAGGGTTCCGTAGGGGCCTGTGGTGTTCCCTAGGGGCCTCTAGAGTCTCGTACGGTTCCGTAGGGGCCTGTGGTGTTCCCTAGGGTTCTGTAGAATCTCGTACAGTTCCGTAGGGTCCTGTAGGTTTCCATAAGCGCCCGCAGAGGTCTGAAGGGGCCCGTCCTGTTCCGTAAGGATCCACAGGGCTCCATAGAGCTTCGTAGGTTTCCTAGAGGCCTGTAGAGTACCGCAGGAGCCAGTAGTGTTCTGTAGGGGCCCGTAGGGTTCCTTCCATAGGGGCTGGCAGTGTTCCGTAGGGGCCTCTAGGATTGTGTAAGTGCCCGCAGGAGTCTGTAGGAGTCTGTGGGATTCTGTAAGGTTCCGGAGGGTTCTGCAGGGTTCCGTAGGGGCCCGTAGAGTTCCGTAGTGGCTGGTAAAGTTCCCTAGGGCCCTGTGGGGTTCTGTATGGACCTGTAGGGTTCCGTAGGGGCCTGCAGGGTTCTGTAAGTGCCCGCAGGTGTCTGTAGGGTTCCGTAGGGGCCTGCAGGGTTTCGTAGGCACCTGCAGTGTTCTGTAGGAGCCCATAGGGTTTTAGTGAGGTTCCGTTGTGTTGCTAAGGGTCTTGTAGAGTGCTGTCGGGTCCTGGAGTATTCTGTAGGGTTCCAGAGGGGCTCGTAGGGTTCCGTCAAAATCTGTAGGCTTCCCTAGGGGCCCATAGAGTCCCGTAGATTTCCGTAGGGGCCTGTAGGGTTGTGTAAGTGCCCGCAGGGGTTGGTAGGAGCTTGTAGGGTGCCATAAGTTTCCAGAGGGTTGTGTAGGGTTCCGTAGGGGCCTGTGGTGTTCCCTAGGGGCCTGTAGAGTCTCGTACCGTTCCGTAGGGGCCTGTAGTGTTCCCTAGGGGCCTGTAGAGTCTCGTACAGTTCCGTAGGGTCCTGTAGGTTTCCATAAGCGCCCGCAGAGGTCTGAAGGGGCCCGTACTGTTCCGTAAGGATCCATAGGGTTCCGTAGAGCTTCGTAGGTTCCCTAGAGGCCTGTAGAGTACCGCAGGAGCCAGTAGTGTTCTGTAGGGGCCCGTAGGGTTCCTTCCGTAGGGGCTGGTAGTGTTCCGTAGGGGCCTGTAGGGTTGTGTAAGTGCCCGCAGCAGTCTGTAGGAGTCTGTGGGATTCTGTAAGGTTCCGGAGGGTTCTGCAGGGTTCTGTAGGGGCCCGTAGAGTTCCGTAGTGGCTGGTAAAGTTCCGTAGGGCCCTGTGGGGTTGTGTATGGACCTGTAGGGTTCTGTAGGGGCCTGCAGGGTTCTGTAAGTGCCCACAGGTGTCTGTAGGGTTTCGTACGGGTCTGTAGGGTTCCGTAGGCACCTGCAGTGTTCTGTAGGAGCCCATAGGGTTTTAGTGATATTCCGTTGTGTTGCTAAGGGTCTTGTAGAGTGCTGTCGGGTCCTGGAGTATTCTGTAGGGTTCCAGAGGGGCTCGTAGGGTTCCGTCAAAATCTGTAGGCTTCCCTAGAGGCCCATAGAGTCCCGTAGATTTCCGTAGGGGCCTGTAGGGTTGTGTAAGTGCCCGCAGGGGTTGGTAGGAGCTTGTAGGGTGCCATAAGTTTCCAGAGGGTTGTGTAGGGTTCCGTAGGGGCTTGTGGTGTTCCCTAGGGGCCTGTAGAGTCTCGTACGGTTCCGTAGGGGCCTGTAGTGTTCCCTAGGGGCCTGTAGAGTCTCGTACGGTTCCGTAGGGGCCTGTAGTGTTCCCTAGGGGCCTGTAGAGTCTCGTACAGTTCCGTAGGGTCCTGTAGGTTTCCATAAGCGCCCGCAGAGGTCTGAAGGGGCCCGTACTGTTCCGTAAGGATCCATAGGCCTCCGTAGAGCTTCGTAGGTTCCCTAGAGGCCTGTAGAGTACCGCAGGAGCCAGTAGTGTTCTGTAGGGGCCCGTAGGGTTCCTTCCGTAGGGGCTGGTAGTGTTCCCTAGGGGCCTGTAGGGTTCTGTAAGTGCCCGCAGGTGTCTGTAGGGTTCCGTAGGGGTCTGTAGGGTTCCGTAGGCGCCTGCAGAGTTCTGTAGGAGCCCATAGGGTTTTAGTGAGGTTCCGTTGTGTTGCTAAGGGTCTTGTAGAGTGCTGTCGGGTCCTGGAGTATTCTGTAGGGTTCCAGAGGGGCTCGTAGGGTTCCGTCGAAATCTGTAGGCTTCCCTAGGGGCCCGTGGAGTCCCGTAGATTTCCGTAGGGACCTGTAGGGTTGTGTAAGTGCCCGCAGGGGTTGGTAGGAGCTTGTAGGGTGCCATAAGTTTCCAGAGGGTTGTGTAGGGTTCCGTAGGGGCCTGTGGTGTTCCCTAGGGGCCTCTAGAGTCTCGTACGGTTCCCTAGGGGCCTGTAGTGTTCCCTAGGGGCCTGTAGAGTCTCGTATCGTTCCGTAGGGGCCTGTAGTGTTCCCTAGGGTTCTGTAGAATCTCGTACAGTTCCGTAGGGTCCTGTAGGTTTCCATAAGCGCCCGCAGAGGTCTGAAGGGGCCCGTACTGTTCCGTAAGGATCCATAGGGTTCCGTAGAGCTTCGTAGGTTTCCTAGAGGCCTGTAGAGTACCGCAGGAGCCAGTAGTGTTCTGTAGGGGCCCGTAGGGTTCCTTCCATAGGGGCTGGCAGTGTTCCGTAGGGGCCTCTAGGATTGTGTAAGTGCCCGCAGGAGTCTGTAGGAGTCTGTGGGATTCTGTAAGGTTCCGGAGGGTTCTGCAGGGTTCCGTAGGGGCCCGTAGAGTTCCGTAGTGGCTGGTAAAGTTCCCTAGGGCCCTGTGGGGTTCTGTATGGACCTGTAGGGTTCCGTAGGGGCCTGCAGGGTTCTGTAAGTGCCCGCAGGTGTCTGTAGGGTTCCGTAGGGGCCTGCAGGGTTTCGTAGGCACCTGCAGTGTTCTGTAGGAGCCCATAGGGTTTTAGTGAGGTTCCGTTGTGTTGCTAAGGGTCTTGTAGAGTGCTGTCGGGTCCTGGAGTATTCTGTAGGGTTCCAGAGGGGCTCGTAGGGTTCCGTCAAAATCTGTAGGCTTCCCTAGGGGCCCATAGAGTCCCGTAGATTTCCGTAGGGGCCTGTAGGGTTGTGTAAGTGCCCGCAGGGGTTGGTAGGAGCTTGTAGGGTGCCATAAGTTTCCAGAGGGTTGTGTAGGGTTCCGTAGGGGCCTGTGGTGTTCCCTAGGGGCCTCTAGAGTCTCGTACGGTTCCTTGGGGCCTGTGGTGTTCCCTAGGGTTCTGTAGAATCTCGTACAGTTCCGTAGGGTCCTGTAGGTTTCCATAAGCGCCCGCAGAGGTCTGAAGGGGCCCGTCCTGTTCCGTAAGGATCCACAGGGCTCCATAGAGCTTCGTAGGTTTCCTAGAGGCCTGTAGAGTACCGCAGGAGCCAGTAGTGTTCTGTAGGGGCCCGTAGGGTTCCTTCCATAGGGGCTGGCAGTGTTCCGTAGGGGCCTCTAGGATTGTGTAAGTGCCCGCAGGAGTCTGTAGGAGTCTGTGGGATTCTGTAAGGTTCCGGAGGGTTCTGCAGGGTTCCGTAGGGGCCCGTAGAGTTCCGTAGTGGCTGGTAAAGTTCCCTAGGGCCCTGTGGGGTTCTGTATGGACCTGTAGGGTTCCGTAGGGGCCTGCAGGGTTCTGTAAGTGCCCGCAGGTGTCTGTAGGGTTCCGTAGGGGCCTGCAGGGTTTCGTAGGCACCTGCAGTGTTCTGTAGGAGCCCATAGGGTTTTAGTGAGGTTCCGTTGTGTTGCTAAGGGTCTTGTAGAGTGCTGTCGGGTCCTGGAGTATTCTGTAGGGTTCCAGAGGGGCTCGTAGGGTTCCGTCAAAATCTGTAGGCTTCCCTAGGGGCCCATAGAGTCCCGTAGATTTCCGTAGGGGCCTGTAGGGTTGTGTAAGTGCCCGCAGGGGTTGGTAGGAGCTTGTAGGGTGCCATAAGTTTCCAGAGGGTTGTGTAGGGTTCCGTAGGGGCCTGTGGTGTTCCCTAGGGGCCTGTAGAGTCTCGTACCGTTCCGTAGGGGCCTGTAGTGTTCCCTAGGGGCCTGTAGAGTCTCGTATCGTTCCGTAGGGGCCTGTAGTGTTCCCTAGGGTTCTGTAGAATCTCGTACAGTTCCGTAGGGTCCTGTAGGTTTCCATAAGCGCCCGCAGAGGTCTGAAGGGGCCCGTACTGTTCCGTAAGGATCCATAGGGTTCCGTAGAGCTTCGTAGGTTTCCTAGAGGCCTGTAGAGTACCGCAGGAGCCAGTAGTGTTCTGTAGGGGCCCGTAGGGTTCCTTCCATAGGGGCTGGCAGTGTTCCGTAGGGGCCTCTAGGATTGTGTAAGTGCCCGCAGGAGTCTGTAGGAGTCTGTGGGATTCTGTAAGGTTCCGGAGGGTTCTGCAGGGTTCCGTAGGGGCCCGTAGAGTTCCGTAGTGGCTGGTAAAGTTCCCTAGGGCCCTGTGGGGTTCTGTATGGACCTGTAGGGTTCCGTAGGGGCCTGCAGGGTTCTGTAAGTGCCCGCAGGTGTCTGTAGGGTTCCGTAGGGGCCTGCAGGGTTTCGTAGGCACCTGCAGTGTTCTGTAGGAGCCCATAGGGTTTTAGTGAGGTTCCGTTGTGTTGCTAAGGGTCTTGTAGAGTGCTGTCGGGTCCTGGAGTATTCTGTAGGGTTCCAGAGGGGCTCGTAGGGTTCCGTCAAAATCTGTAGGCTTCCCTAGAGGCCCATAGAGTCCCGTAGATTTCCGTAGGGGCCTGTAGGGTTGTGTAAGTGCCCGCAGGGGTTGGTAGGAGCTTGTAGGGTGCCATAAGTTTCCAGAGGGTTGTGTAGGGTTCCGTAGGGGCCTGTGGTGTTCCCTAGGGGCCTCTAGAGTCTCGTACGGTTCCTTGGGGCCTGTGGTGTTCCCTAGGGTTCTGTAGAGTCTCGTACAGTTCCGTAGGGTCCTGTAGGTTTCCATAAGCGCCCGCAGAGGTCTGAAGGGGCCCGTACTGTTCCGTAAGGATCCACAGGGGTCCATAGAGCTTTGTAGGTTTCCTAGAGGCCTGTAGAGTACCGCAGGAGCCAGTAGTGTTCTGTAGGGGCCCGTAGGGTTCCTTCCATAGGGGCTGGCAGTGTTCCGTAGGGGCCTCTAGGATTGTGTAAGTGCCCGCAGGAGTCTGTAGGAGTCTGTGGGATTCTGTAAGGTTCCGGAGGGTTCTGCAGGGTTCTGTAGGGGCCCGTAGAGTTCCGTAGTGGCTGGTAAAGTTCCCTAGGGCCCTGTGGGGTTCTGTATGGACCTGTAGGGTTCTGTAGGGGCCTGCAGGGTTCTGTAAGTGCCCGCAGGTGTCTGTAGGGTTCCGTAGGGGCCTGCAGGGTTTCGTAGGCACCTGCAGTGTTCTGTAGGAGCCCATAGGGTTTTAGTGAGGTTCCGTTGTGTTGCTAAGGGTCTTGTAGAGTGCTGTCGGGTCCTGGAGTATTCTGTAGGGTTCCAGAGGGGCTCGTAGGGTTCCGTCGAAATCTGTAGGCTTCCCTAGGGGCCCATAGAGTCCCGTACATTTCCGTAGGGGCCTGTAGGGTTGTGTAAGTGCCCGCAGGGGTTGGTAGGAGCTTGTAGGGTGCCATAAGTTTCCAGAGGGTTGTGTAGGGTTCCGTAGGGGCCTGTGGTGTTCCCTAGGGGCCTGTAGAGTCTCGTACCGTTCCGTAGGGGCCTGTAGTGTTCCCTAGGGGCCTGTAGAGTCTCGTACAGTTCCGTAGGGTCCTGTAGGTTTCCATAAGCGCCCGCAGAGGTCTGAAGGGGCCCGTACTGTTCCGTAAGGATCCATAGGGTTCCGTAGAGCTTCGTAGGTTCCCTAGAGGCCTGTAGAGTACCGCAGGAGCCAGTAGTGTTCTGTAGGGGCCCGTAGGGTTCCTTCCGTAGGGGCTGGTAGTGTTCCGTAGGGGCCTGTAGGGTTGTGTAAGTGCCCGCAGCAGTCTGTAGGAGTCTGTGGGATTCTGTAAGGTTCCGGAGGGTTCTGCAGGGTTCTGTAGGGGCCCGTAGAGTTCCGTAGTGGCTGGTAAAGTTCCGTAGGGCCCTGTGGGGTTCTGTATGGACCTGTAGGGTTCCGTAGGGCCTGCAGGGTTCTGTAAGTGCCCACAGGTGTCTGTAGGGTTTCGTACGGGTCTGTAGGGTTCCGTAGGCACCTGCAGTGTTCTGTAGGAGCCCATAGGGTTTTAGTGATATTCCGTTGTGTTGCTAAGGGTCTTGTAGAGTGCTGTCGGGTCCTGGAGTATTCTGTAGGGTTCCAGAGGGGCTCGTAGGGTTCCGTCAAAATCTGTAGGCTTCCCTAGAGGCCCATAGAGTCCCGTAGATTTCCGTAGGGGCCTGTAGGGTTGTGTAAGTGCCCGCAGGGGTTGGTAGGAGCTTGTAGGGTGCCATAAGTTTCCAGAGGGTTGTGTAGGGTTCCGTAGGGGCTTGTGGTGTTCCCTAGGGGCCTGTAGAGTCTCGTACGGTTCCGTAGGGGCCTGTAGTGTTCCCTAGGGGCCTGTAGACTCTCGTACGGTTCCGTAGGGGCCTGTAGTGTTCCCTAGGGGCCTGTAGAGTCTCGTACAGTTCCGTAGGGTCCTGTAGGTTTCCATAAGCGCCCGCAGAGGTCTGAAGGGGCCCGTACTGTTCCGTAAGGATCCATAGGCCTCCGTAGAGCTTCGTAGGTTCCCTAGAGGCCTGTAGAGTACCGCAGGAGCCAGTAGTGTTCTGTAGGGGCCCGTAGGGTTCCTTCCGTAGGGGCTGGTAGTGTTCCGTAGGGGCCTGTAGGGTTGTGTAAGTGCCCGCAGCAGTCTGTAGGAGTCTGTGGGATTCTGTAAGGTTCTGGAGGGTTCTGCAGGGTTCTGTAGGGGCCCGTAGAGTTCCGTAGTGGCTGGTAAAGTTCCGTAGGGCCCTGTGGGGTTCTGTATGGACCTGTAGGGTTCCGTAGGGGCCTGCAGGGTTCTGTAAGTGCCCGCAGGTGTCTGTAGGGTTCCGTAGGGGTCTGTAGGGTTCCGTAGGCGCCTGCAGAGTTCTGTAGGAGCCCATAGGGTTTTAGTGAGGTTCCGTTGTGTTGCTAAGGGTCTTGTAGAGTGCTGTCGGGTCCTGGAGTATTCTGTAGGGTTCCAGAGGGGCTCGTAGGGTTCCGTCGAAATCTGTAGGCTTCCCTAGGGGCCCGTGGAGTCCCGTAGATTTCCGTAGGGACCTGTAGGGTTGTGTAAGTGCCCGCAGGGGTTGGTAGGAGCTTGTAGGGTGCCATAAGTTTCCAGAGGGTTGTGTAGGGTTCCGTAGGGGCCTGTGGTGTTCCCTAGGGGCCTCTAGAGTCTCGTACGGTTCCGTAGGGGCCTGTAGTGTTCCCTAGGGGCCTGTAGAGTCTCGTATCGTTCCGTAGGGGCCTGTAGTGTTCCCTAGGGTTCTGTAGAATCTCGTACAGTTCCGTAGGGTCCTGTAGGTTTCCATAAGCGCCCGCAGAGGTCTGAAGGGGCCCGTACTGTTCCGTAAGGATCCATAGGGTTCCGTAGAGCTTCGTAGGTTTCCTAGAGGCCTGTAGAGTACCGCAGGAGCCAGTAGTGTTCTGTAGGGGCCCGTAGGGTTCCTTCCATAGGGGCTGGCAGTGTTCCGTAGGGGCCTCTAGGATTGTGTAAGTGCCCGCAGGAGTCTGTAGGAGTCTGTGGGATTCTGTAAGGTTCCGGAGGGTTCTGCAGGGTTCCGTAGGGGCCCGTAGAGTTCCGTAGTGGCTGGTAAAGTTCCCTAGGGCCCTGTGGGGTTCTGTATGGACCTGTAGGGTTCCGTAGGGGCCTGCAGGGTTCTGTAAGTGCCCGCAGGTGTCTGTAGGGTTCCGTAGGGGCCTGCAGGGTTTCGTAGGCACCTGCAGTGTTCTGTAGGAGCCCATAGGGTTTTAGTGAGGTTCCGTTGTGTTGCTAAGGGTCTTGTAGAGTGCTGTCGGGTCCTGGAGTATTCTGTAGGGTTCCAGAGGGGCTCGTAGGGTTCCGTCAAAATCTGTAGGCTTCCCTAGGGGCCCATAGAGTCCCGTACATTTCCGTAGGGGCCTGTAGGGTTGTGTAAGTGCCCGCAGGGGTTGGTAGGAGCTTGTAGGGTGCCATAAGTTTCCAGAGGGTTGTGTAGGGTTCCGTAGGGGCCTGTGGTGTTCCCTAGGGGCCTGTAGAGTCTCGTACCGTTCCGTAGGGGCCTGTAGTGTTCCCTAGGGGCCTGTAGAGTCTCGTACAGTTCCGTAGGGTCCTGTAGGTTTCCATAAGCGCCCGCAGAGGTCTGAAGGGGCCCGTACTGTTCCGTAAGGATCCATAGGGTTCCGTAGAGCTTCGTAGGTTCCCTAGAGGCCTGTAGAGTACCGCAGGAGCCAGTAGTGTTCTGTAGGGGCCCGTAGGGTTCCTTCCGTAGGGGCTGGTAGTGTTCCGTAGGGGCCTGTAGGGTTGTGTAAGTGCCCGCAGCAGTCTGTAGGAGTCTGTGGGATTCTGTAAGGTTCCGGAGGGTTCTGCAGGGTTCCGTAGGGGCCCGTAGAGTTCCGTAGTGGCTGGTAAAGTTCCGTAGGGCCCTGTGGGGTTCTGTATGGACCTGTAGGGTTCTGTAGGGGCCTGCAGGGTTCTGTAAGTGCCCACAGGTGTCTGTAGGGTTTCGTACGGGTCTGTAGGGTTCCGTAGGCACCTGCAGTGTTCTGTAGGAGCCCATAGGGTTTTAGTGATATTCCGTTGTGTTGCTAAGGGTCTTGTAGAGTGCTGTCGGGTCCTGGAGTATTCTGTAGGGTTCCAGAGGGGCTCGTAGGGTTCCGTCAAAATCTGTAGGCTTCCCTAGAGGCCCATAGAGTCCCGTAGATTTCCGTAGGGGCCTGTAGGGTTGTGTAAGTGCCCGCAGGGGTTGGTAGGAGCTTGTAGGGTGCCATAAGTTTCCAGAGGGTTGTGTAGGGTTCCGTAGGGGCTTGTGGTGTTCCCTAGGGGCCTGTAGAGTCTCGTACGGTTCCGTAGGGGCCTGTAGTGTTCCCTAGGGGCCTGTAGACTCTCGTACGGTTCCGTAGGGGCCTGTAGTGTTCCCTAGGGGCCTGTAGAGTCTCGTACAGTTCCGTAGGGTCCTGTAGGTTTCCATAAGCGCCCGCAGAGGTCTGAAGGGGCCCGTACTGTTCCGTAAGGATCCATAGGCCTCCGTAGAGCTTCGTAGGTTCCCTAGAGGCCTGTAGAGTACCGCAGGAGCCAGTAGTGTTCTGTAGGGGCCCGTAGGGTTCCTTCCGTAGGGGCTGGTAGTGTTCCGTAGGGGCCTGTAGGGTTGTGTAAGTGCCCGCAGCAGTCTGTAGGAGTCTGTGGGATTCTGTAAGGTTCTGGAGGGTTCTGCAGGGTTCTGTAGGGGCCCGTAGAGTTCCGTAGTGGCTGGTAAAGTTCCGTAGGGCCCTGTGGGGTTCTGTATGGACCTGTAGGGTTCCGTAGGGGCCTGCAGGGTTCTGTAAGTGCCCGCAGGTGTCTGTAGGGTTCCGTAGGGGTCTGTAGGGTTCCGTAGGCGCCTGCAGAGTTCTGTAGGAGCCCATAGGGTTTTAGTGAGGTTCCGTTGTGTTGCTAAGGGTCTTGTAGAGTGCTGTCGGGTCCTGGAGTATTCTGTAGGGTTCCAGAGGGGCTCGTAGGGTTCCGTCGAAATCTGTAGGCTTCCCTAGGGGCCCGTGGAGTCCCGTAGATTTCCGTAGGGACCTGTAGGGTTGTGTAAGTGCCCGCAGGGGTTGGTAGGAGCTTCTAGGGTGCCATAAGTTTCCAGAGGGTTGTGTAGGGTTCCGTAGGGGCCTGTGGTGTTCCCTAGGGGCCTCTAGAGTCTCGTACGGTTCCGTAGGGGCCTGTAGTGTTCCCTAGGGGCCTGTAGAGTCTCGTATCGTTCCGTAGGGGCCTGTAGTGTTCCCTAGGGGCCTGTAGACTCTCGTACGGTTCCGTAGGGGCCTGTAGTGTTCCCTAGGGGCCTGTAGAGTCTCGTACAGTTCCGTAGGGTCCTGTAGGTTTCCATAAGCGCCCGCAGAGGTCTGAAGGGGCCCGTACTGTTCCGTAAGGATCCATAGGGTTCCGTAGAGCTTCGTAGGTTTCCTAGAGGCCTGTAGAGTACCGCAGGAGCCAGTAGTGTTCTGTAGGGGCCCGTAGGGTTCCTTCCATAGGGGCTGGCAGTGTTCCGTAGGGGCCTCTAGGATTGTGTAAGTGCCCGCAGGAGTCTGTAGGAGTCTGTGGGATTCTGTAAGGTTCTGGAGGGTTCTGCAGGGTTCCGTAGGGGCCCGTAGAGTTCCGTAGTGGCTGGTAAAGTTCCCTAGGGCCCTGTGGGGTTCTGTATGGACCTGTAGGGTTCCGTAGGGGCCTGCAGGGTTCTGTAAGTGCCCGCAGGTGTCTGTAGGGTTCCGTAGGGGCCTGCAGGGTTTCGTAGGCACCTGCAGTGTTCTGTAGGAGCCCATAGGGTTTTAGTGAGGTTCCGTTGTGTTGCTAAGGGTCTTGTAGAGTGCTGTCGGGTCCTGGAGTATTCTGTAGGGTTCCAGAGGGGCTCGTAGGGTTCCGTCAAAATCTGTAGGCTTCCCTAGGGGCCCATAGAGTCCCGTACATTTCCGTAGGGGCCTGTAGGGTTGTGTAAGTGCCCGCAGGGGTTGGTAGGAGCTTGTAGGGTGCCATAAGTTTCCAGAGGGTTGTGTAGGGTTCCGTAGGGGCCTGTGGTGTTCCCTAGGGGCCTGTAGAGTCTCGTACCGTTCCGTAGGGGCCTGTAGTGTTCCCTAGGGGCCTGTAGAGTCTCGTACAGTTCCGTAGGGTCCTGTAGGTTTCCATAAGCGCCCGCAGAGGTCTGAAGGGGCCCGTACTGTTCCGTAAGGATCCATAGGGTTCCGTAGAGCTTCGTAGGTTCCCTAGAGGCCTGTAGAGTACCGCAGGAGCCAGTAGTGTTCTGTAGGGGCCCGTAGGGTTCCTTCCGTAGGGGCTGGTAGTGTTCCGTAGGGGCCTGTAGGGTTGTGTAAGTGCCCGCAGCAGTCTGTAGGAGTCTGTGGGATTCTGTAAGGTTCCGGAGGGTTCTGCAGGGTTCCGTAGGGGCCCGTAGAGTTCCGTAGTGGCTGGTAAAGTTCCGTAGGGCCCTGTGGGGTTCTGTATGGACCTGTAGGGTTCTGTAGGGGCCTGCAGGGTTCTGTAAGTGCCCACAGGTGTCTGTAGGGTTTCGTACGGGTCTGTAGGGTTCCGTAGGCACCTGCAGTGTTCTGTAGGAGCCCATAGGGTTTTAGTGATATTCCATTGTGTTGCTAAGGGTCTTGTAGAGTGCTGTCGGGTCCTGGAGTATTCTGTAGGGTTCCAGAGGGGCTCGTAGGGTTCCGTCAAAATCTGTAGGCTTCCCTAGAGGCCCATAGAGTCCCGTAGATTTCCGTAGGGGCCTGTAGGGTTGTGTAAGTGCCCGCAGGGGTTGGTAGGAGCTTGTAGGGTGCCATAAGTTTCCAGAGGGTTGTGTAGGGTTCCGTAGGGGCTTGTGGTGTTCCCTAGGGGCCTGTAGAGTCTCGTACGGTTCCGTAGGGGCCTGTAGTGTTCCCTAGGGGCCTGTAGAGTCTCGTACCGTTCCGTAGGGGCCTGTAGTGTTCCCTAGGGGCCTGTAGAGTCTTGTACAGTTCCGTAGGGTCCTGTAGGTTTCCATAAGCGCCCGCAGAGGTCTGAAGGGGCCCGTACTGTTCCGTAAGGATCCATAGGCCTCCGTAGAGCTTCGTAGGTTCCCTAGAGGCCTGTAGAGTACCGCAGGAGCCAGTAGTGTTCTGTAGGGGCCCGTAGGGTTCCTTCCGTAGGGGCTGGTAGTGTTCCGTAGGGGCCTGTAGGGTTGTGTAAGTGCCCGCAGCAGTCTGTAGGAGTCTGTGGGATTCTGTAAGGTTCTGGAGGGTTCTGCAGGGTTCCGTAGGGGCCCGTAGAGTTCCGTAGTGGCTGGTAAAGTTCCGTAGGGCCCTGTGGGGTTCTGTATGGACCTGTAGGGTTCTGTAGGGGCCTGCAGGGTTCTGTAAGTGCCCACAGGTGTCTGTAGGGTTCCGTAGGCGCCTGCAGTGTTCTGTAGGAGCCCATAGGCTTTTAGTGAGGTTCCGTTGTGTTGCTAAGGGTCTTGTAGAGTGCTGTCGGGTCCTGGAGTATTCTGTAGGGTTCCAGAGGGGCTCGTAGGGTTCTGTCGAAATCTGTAGGCTTCCCTAGGGGCCCGTGGAGTCCCGTAGATTTCCGTAGGGACCTGTAGGGTTGTGTAGGTGCCCGCAGGGGTTGGTAGGAGCTTGTAGGGTGCCATAAGTTTCCAGAGGGTTGTGTAGGGTTCCGTAGGGGCCTGTGGTGTTCCCTAGGGGCCTCTAGAGTCTCGTACGGTTCCGTAGGGGCCTGTGGTGTTCCCTAGGGTTCTGTAGAGTCTCGTACAGTTCCGTAGGGTCCTGTAGGTTTCCATAAGCGCCCGCAGAGGTCTGAAGGGGCCCGTACTGTTCCGTAAGGATCCACAGGGCTCCATAGAGCTTTGTAGGTTTCCTAGAGGCCTGTAGAGTACCGCAGGAGCCAGTAGTGTTCTGTAGGGGCCCGTAGGGTTCCTTCCATAGGGGCTGGCAGTGTTCCGTAGGGGCCTCTAGGATTGTGTAAGTGCCCGCAGGAGTCTGTAGGAGTCTGTGGGATTCTGTAAGGTTCCGGAGGGTTCTGCAGGGTTCTGTAGGGGCCCGTAGAGTTCCGTAGTGGCTGGTAAAGTTCCCTAGGGCCCTGTGGGGTTCTGTATGGACCTGTAGGGTTCTGTAGGGGCCTGCAGGGTTCTGTAAGTGCCCGCAGGTGTCTGTAGGGTTCCGTAGGGGCCTGCAGGGTTTCGTAGGCACCTGCAGTGTTCTGTAGGAGCCCATAGGGTTTTAGTGAGGTTCCGTTGTGTTGCTAAGGGTCTTGTAGAGTGCTGTCGGGTCCTGGAGTATTCTGTAGGGTTCCAGAGGGGCTCGTAGGGTTCCGTCAAAATCTGTAGGCTTCCCTAGGGGCCCATAGAGTCCCGTACATTTCCGTAGGGGCCTGTAGGGTTGTGTAAGTGCCCGCAGGGGTTGGTAGGAGCTTGTAGGGTGCCATAAGTTTCCAGAGGGTTGTGTAGGGTTCCGTAGGGGCCTGTGGTGTTCCCTAGGGGCCTGTAGAGTCTCGTACCGTTCCGTAGGGGCCTGTAGTGTTCCCTAGGGGCCTGTAGAGTCTCGTACAGTTCCGTAGGGTCCTGTAGGTTTCCATAAGCGCCCGCAGAGGTCTGAAGGGGCCCGTACTGTTCCGTAAGGATCCATAGGGTTCCGTAGAGCTTCGTAGGTTCCCTAGAGGCCTGTAGAGTACCGCAGGAGCCAGTAGTGTTCTGTAGGGGCCCGTAGGGTTCCTTCCGTAGGGGCTGGTAGTGTTCCGTAGGGGCCTGTAGGGTTGTGTAAGTGCCCGCAGCAGTCTGTAGGAGTCTGTGGGATTCTGTAAGGTTCCGGAGGGTTCTGCAGGGTTCTGTAGGGGCCCGTAGAGTTCCGTAGTGGCTGGTAAAGTTCCGTAGGGCCCTGTGGGGTTCTGTATGGACCTGTAGGGTTCTGTAGGGGCCTGCAGGGTTCTGTAAGTGCCCACAGGTGTCTGTAGGGTTTCGTACGGGTCTGTAGGGTTCCGTAGGCACCTGCAGTGTTCTGTAGGAGCCCATAGGGTTTTAGTGATATTCCGTTGTGTTGCTAAGGGTCTTGTAGAGTGCTGTCGGGTCCTGGAGTATTCTGTAGGGTTCCAGAGGGGCTCGTAGGGTTCCGTCAAAATCTGTAGGCTTCCCTAGAGGCCCATAGAGTCCCGTAGATTTCCGTAGGGGCCTGTAGGGTTGTGTAAGTGCCCGCAGGGGTTGGTAGGAGCTTGTAGGGTGCCATAAGTTTCCAGAGGGTTGTGTAGGGTTCCGTAGGGGCTTGTGGTGTTCCCTAGGGGCCTGTAGAGTCTCGTACGGTTCCGTAGGGGCCTGTAGTGTTCCCTAGGGGCCTGTAGAGTCTCGTACCGTTCCGTAGGGGCCTGTAGTGTTCCCTAGGGGCCTGTAGAGTCTTGTACAGTTCCGTAGGGTCCTGTAGGTTTCCATAAGCGCCCGCAGAGGTCTGAAGGGGCCCGTACTGTTCCGTAAGGATCCATAGGCCTCCGTAGAGCTTCGTAGGTTCCCTAGAGGCCTGTAGAGTACCGCAGGAGCCAGTAGTGTTCTGTAGGGGCCCGTAGGGTTCCTTCCGTAGGGGCTGGTAGTGTTCCGTAGGGGCCTGTAGGGTTGTGTAAGTGCCCGCAGCAGTCTGTAGGAGTCTGTGGGATTCTGTAAGGTTCTGGAGGGTTCTGCAGGGTTCCGTAGGGGCCCGTAGAGTTCCGTAGTGGCTGGTAAAGTTCCGTAGGGCCCTGTGGGGTTCTGTATGGACCTGTAGGGTTCTGTAGGGGCCTGCAGGGTTCTGTAAGTGCCCACAGGTGTCTGTAGGGTTCCGTAGGCGCCTGCAGTGTTCTGTAGGAGCCCATAGGCTTTTAGTGAGGTTCCGTTGTGTTGCTAAGGGTCTTGTAGAGTGCTGTCGGGTCCTGGAGTATTCTGTAGGGTTCCAGAGGGGCTCGTAGGGTTCTGTCGAAATCTGTAGGCTTCCCTAGGGGCCCGTGGAGTCCCGTAGATTTCCGTAGGGACCTGTAGGGTTGTGTAGGTGCCCGCAGGGGTTGGTAGGAGCTTGTAGGGTGCCATAAGTTTCCAGAGGGTTGTGTAGGGTTCCGTAGGGGCCTGTGGTGTTCCCTAGGGGCCTCTAGAGTCTCGTACGGTTCCGTAGGGGCCTGTGGTGTTCCCTAGGGTTCTGTAGAGTCTCGTACAGTTCCGTAGGGTCCTGTAGGTTTCCATAAGCGCCCGCAGAGGTCTGAAGGGGCCCGTACTGTTCCGTAAGGATCCACAGGGCTCCATAGAGCTTTGTAGGTTTCCTAGAGGCCTGTAGAGTACCGCAGGAGCCAGTAGTGTTCTGTAGGGGCCCGTAGGGTTCCTTCCATAGGGGCTGGCAGTGTTCCGTAGGGGCCTCTAGGATTGTGTAAGTGCCCGCAGGAGTCTGTAGGAGTCTGTGGGATTCTGTAAGGTTCCGGAGGGTTCTGCAGGGTTCTGTAGGGGCCCGTAGAGTTCCGTAGTGGCTGGTAAAGTTCCGTAGGGCCCTGTGGGGTTCTGTATGGACCTGTAGGGTTCTGTAGGGGCCTGCAGGGTTCTGTAAGTGCCCGCAGGTGTCTGTAGGGTTCCGTAGGGGCCTGCAGGGTTTCGTAGGCACCTGCAGTGTTCTGTAGGAGCCCATAGGGTTTTAGTGAGGTTCCGTTGTGTTGCTAAGGGTCTTGTAGAGTGCTGTCGGGTCCTGGAGTATTCTGTAGGGTTCCAGAGGGGCTCGTAGGGTTCCGTCGAAATCTGTAGGCTTCCCTAGGGGCCCATAGAGTCCCGTACATTTCCGTAGGGGCCTGTAGGGTTGTGTAAGTGCCCGCAGGGGTTGGTAGGAGCTTGTAGGGTGCCATAAGTTTCCAGAGGGTTGTGTAGGGTTCCGTAGGGGCCTGTGGTGTTCCCTAGGGGCCTGTAGAGTCTCGTACCGTTCCGTAGGGGCCTGTAGTGTTCCCTAGGGGCCTGTAGAGTCTCGTACAGTTCCGTAGGGTCCTGTAGGTTTCCATAAGCGCCCGCAGAGGTCTGAAGGGGCCCGTACTGTTCCGTAAGGATCCATAGGGTTCCGTAGAGCTTCGTAGGTTCCCTAGAGGCCTGTAGAGTACCGCAGGAGCCAGTAGTGTTCTGTAGGGGCCCGTAGGGTTCCTTCCGTAGGGGCTGGTAGTGTTCCGTAGGGGCCTGTAGGGTTGTGTAAGTGCCCGCAGCAGTCTGTAGGAGTCTGTGGGATTCTGTAAGGTTCCGGAGGGTTCTGCAGGGTTCTGTAGGGGCCCGTAGAGTTCCGTAGTGGCTGGTAAAGTTCCGTAGGGCCCTGTGGGGTTCTGTATGGACCTGTAGGGTTCTGTAGGGGCCTGCAGGGTTCTGTAAGTGCCCACAGGTGTCTGTAGGGTTTCGTACGGGTCTGTAGGGTTCCGTAGGCACCTGCAGTGTTCTGTAGGAGCCCATAGGGTTTTAGTGATATTCCGTTGTGTTGCTAAGGGTCTTGTAGAGTGCTGTCGGGTCCTGGAGTATTCTGTAGGGTTCCAGAGGGGCTCGTAGGGTTCCGTCAAAATCTGTAGGCTTCCCTAGAGGCCCATAGAGTCCCGTAGATTTCCGTAGGGGCCTGTAGGGTTGTGTAAGTGCCCGCAGGGGTTGGTAGGAGCTTGTAGGGTGCCATAAGTTTCCAGAGGGTTGTGTAGGGTTCCGTAGGGGCTTGTGGTGTTCCCTAGGGGCCTGTAGAGTCTCGTACGGTTCCGTAGGGGCCTGTAGTGTTCCCTAGGGGCCTGTAGACTCTCGTACGGTTCCGTAGGGGCCTGTAGTGTTCCCTAGGGGCCTGTAGAGTCTCGTACAGTTCCGTAGGGTCCTGTAGGTTTCCATAAGCGCCCGCAGAGGTCTGAAGGGGCCCGTACTGTTCCGTAAGGATCCATAGGCCTCCGTAGAGCTTCGTAGGTTCCCTAGAGGCCTGTAGAGTACCGCAGGAGCCAGTAGTGTTCTGTAGGGGCCCGTAGGGTTCCTTCCGTAGGGGCTGGTAGTGTTCCGTAGGGGCCTGTAGGGTTGTGTAAGTGCCCGCAGCAGTCTGTAGGAGTCTGTGGGATTCTGTAAGGTTCTGGAGGGTTCTGCAGGGTTCTGTAGGGGCCCGTAGAGTTCCGTAGTGGCTGGTAAAGTTCCGTAGGGCCCTGTGGGGTTCTGTATGGACCTGTAGGGTTCCGTAGGGGCCTGCAGGGTTCTGTAAGTGCCCGCAGGTGTCTGTAGGGTTCCGTAGGGGTCTGTAGGGTTCCGTAGGCGCCTGCAGAGTTCTGTAGGAGCCCATAGGGTTTTAGTGAGGTTCCGTTGTGTTGCTAAGGGTCTTGTAGAGTGCTGTCGGGTCCTGGAGTATTCTGTAGGGTTCCAGAGGGGCTCGTAGGGTTCCGTCGAAATCTGTAGGCTTCCCTAGGGGCCCGTGGAGTCCCGTAGATTTCCGTAGGGACCTGTAGGGTTGTGTAAGTGCCCGCAGGGGTTGGTAGGAGCTTGTAGGGTGCCATAAGTTTCCAGAGGGTTGTGTAGGGTTCCGTAGGGGCCTGTGGTGTTCCCTAGGGGCCTGTAGAGTCTCGTACCGTTCCGTAGGGGCCTGTAGTGTTCCCTAGGGGCCTGTAGAGTCTCGTATCGTTCCGTAGGGGCCTGTAGTGTTCCCTAGGGTTCTGTAGAATCTCGTACAGTTCCGTAGGGTCCTGTAGGTTTCCATAAGCGCCCGCAGAGGTCTGAAGGGGCCCGTACTGTTCCGTAAGGATCCATAGGGTTCCGTAGAGCTTCGTAGGTTTCCTAGAGGCCTGTAGAGTACCGCAGGAGCCAGTAGTGTTCTGTAGGGGCCCGTAGGGTTCCTTCCATAGGGGCTGGCAGTGTTCCGTAGGGGCCTCTAGGATTGTGTAAGTGCCCGCAGGAGTCTGTAGGAGTCTGTGGGATTCTGTAAGGTTCCGGAGGGTTCTGCAGGGTTCTGTAGGGGCCCGTAGGGTTCCGTAGTGGCTGGTAAAGTTCCCTAGGGCCCTGTGGGGTTCTGTATGGACCTGTAGGGTTCTGTAGGGGCCTGCAGGGTTCTGTAAGTGCCCGCAGGTGTCTGTAGGGTTCCGTAGGGGCCTGCAGGGTTTCGTAGGCACCTGCAGTGTTCTGTAGGAGCCCATAGGGTTTTAGTGAGGTTCCGTTGTGTTGCTAAGGGTCTTGTAGAGTGCTGTCGGGTCCTGGAGTATTCTGTAGGGTTCCAGAGGGGCTCGTAGGGTTCCGTCGAAATCTGTAGGCTTCCCTAGGGGCCCGTGGAGTCCCGTAGATTTCCGTAGGGGCCTGTAGGGTTGTGTAAGTGCCCGCAGGGGTTGGTAGGAGCTTGTAGGGTGCCATAAGTTTCCAGAGGGTTGTGTAGGGTTCCGTAGGGGCCTGTGGTGTTCCCTAGGGGCCTGTAGAGTCTCGTACGGTTCCGTAGGGGCCTGTAGTGTTCCCTAGGGGCCTGTAGAGTCTCGTACAGTTCCGTAGGGTCCTGTAGGTTTCCATAAGCGCCCGCAGAGGTCTGAAGGGGCCCGTACTGTTCCGTAAGGATCCATAGGGTTCCGTAGAGCTTCGTAGGTTCCCTAGAGGCCTGTAGAGTACCGCAGGAGCCAGTAGTGTTCTGTAGGGGCCCGTAGGGTTCCTTCCGTAGGGGCTGGTAGTGTTCCGTAGGGGCCTGTAGGGTTGTGTAAGTGCCCGCAGCAGTCTGTAGGAGTCTGTGGGATTCTGTAAGGTTCCGGAGGGTTCTGCAGGGTTCTGTAGGGGCCCGTAGAGTTCCGTAGTGGCTGGTAAAGTTCCGTAGGGCCCTGTGGGGTTCTGTATGGACCTGTAGGGTTCTGTAGGGGCCTGCAGGGTTCTGTAAGTGCCCACAGGTGTCTGTAGGGTTTCGTACGGGTCTGTAGGGTTCCGTAGGCACCTGCAGTGTTCTGTAGGAGCCCATAGGGTTTTAGTGATATTCCGTTGTGTTGCTAAGGGTCTTGTAGAGTGCTGTCGGGTCCTGGAGTATTCTGTAGGGTTCCAGAGGGGCTCGTAGGGTTCCGTCAAAATCTGTAGGCTTCCCTAGAGGCCCATAGAGTCCCGTAGATTTCCGTAGGGGCCTGTAGGGTTGTGTAAGTGCCCGCAGGGGTTGGTAGGAGCTTGTAGGGTGCCATAAGTTTCCAGAGGGTTGTGTAGGGTTCCGTAGGGGCTTGTGGTGTCCCCTAGGGGCCTGTAGAGTCTCGTACGGTTCCGTAGGGGCCTGTAGTGTTCCCTAGGGGCCTGTAGAGTCTCGTACCGTTCCGTAGGGGCCTGTAGTGTTCCCTAGGGGCCTGTAGAGTCTTGTACAGTTCCGTAGGGTCCTGTAGGTTTCCATAAGCGCCCGCAGAGGTCTGAAGGGGCCCGTACTGTTCCGTAAGGATCCATAGGCCTCCGTAGAGCTTCGTAGGTTCCCTAGAGGCCTGTAGAGTACCGCAGGAGCCAGTAGTGTTCTGTAGGGGCCCGTAGGGTTCCTTCCGTAGGGGCTGGTAGTGTTCCGTAGGGGCCTGTAGGGTTGTGTAAGTGCCCGCAGCAGTCTGTAGGAGTCTGTGGGATTCTGTAAGGTTCTGGAGGGTTCTGCAGGGTTCTGTAGGGGCCCGTAGAGTTCCGTAGTGGCTGGTAAAGTTCCGTAGGGCCCTGTGGGGTTCTGTATGGACCTGTAGGGTTCTGTAGGGGCCTGCAGGGTTCTGTAAGTGCCCACAGGTGTCTGTAGGGTTCCGTACGGGTCTGTAGGGTTCCGTAGGCGCCTGCAGTGTTCTGTAGGAGCCCATAGGCTTTTAGTGAGGTTCCGTTGTGTTGCTAAGGGTCTTGTAGAGTGCTGTCGGGTCCTGGAGTATTCTGTAGGGTTCCAGAGGGGCTCGTAGGGTTCTGTCGAAATCTGTAGGCTTCCCTAGGGGCCCGTGGAGTCCCGTAGATTTCCGTAGGGACCTGTAGGGTTGTGTAAGTGCCCGCAGGGGTTGGTAGGAGGTTGTAGGGTGCCATAAGTTTCCAGAGGGTTGTGTAGGGTTCCGTAGGGGCCTGTGGTGTTCCCTAGGGGCCTCTAGAGTCTCGTACGGTTCCTTGGGGCCTGTGGTGTTCCCTAGGGTTCTGTAGAATCTCGTACAGTTCCGTAGGGTCCTGTAGGTTTCCATAAGCGCCCGCAGAGGTCTGAAGGGGCCCGTCCTGTTCCGTAAGGATCCACAGGGCTCCATAGAGCTTCGTAGGTTTCCTAGAGGCCTGTAGAGTACCGCAGGAGCCAGTAGTGTTCTGTAGGGGCCCGTAGGGTTCCTTCCATAGGGGCTGGCAGTGTTCCGTAGGGGCCTCTAGGATTGTGTAAGTGCCCGCAGGAGTCTGTAGGAGTCTGTGGGATTCTGTAAGGTTCCGGAGGGTTCTGCAGGGTTCCGTAGGGGCCCGTAGAGTTCCGTAGTGGCTGGTAAAGTTCCCTAGGGCCCTGTGGGGTTCTGTATGGACCTGTAGGGTTCCGTAGGGGCCTGCAGGGTTCTGTAAGTGCCCGCAGGTGTCTGTAGGGTTCCGTAGGGGCCTGCAGGGTTTCGTAGGCACCTGCAGTGTTCTGTAGGAGCCCATAGGGTTTTAGTGAGGTTCCGTTGTGTTGCTAAGGGTCTTGTAGAGTGCTGTCGGGTCCTGGAGTATTCTGTAGGGTTCCAGAGGGGCTCGTAGGGTTCCGTCAAAATCTGTAGGCTTCCCTAGGGGCCCATAGAGTCCCGTAGATTTCCGTAGGGGCCTGTAGGGTTGTGTAAGTGCCCGCAGGGGTTGGTAGGAGCTTGTAGGGTGCCATAAGTTTCCAGAGGGTTGTGTAGGGTTCCGTAGGGGCCTGTGGTGTTCCCTAGGGGCCTGTAGAGTCTCGTACCGTTCCGTAGGGGCCTGTAGTGTTCCCTAGGGGCCTGTAGAGTCTCGTACAGTTCCGTAGGGTCCTGTAGGTTTCCATAAGCGCCCGCAGAGGTCTGAAGGGGCCCGTACTGTTCCGTAAGGATCCATAGGGTTCCGTAGAGCTTCGTAGGTTCCCTAGAGGCCTGTAGAGTACCGCAGGAGCCAGTAGTGTTCTGTAGGGGCCCGTAGGGTTCCTTCCGTAGGGGCTGGTAGTGTTCCGTAGGGGCCTGTAGGGTTGTGTAAGTGCCCGCAGGGGTCTGTAGGAGTCTGTGGGATTCTGTAAGGTTCCGGAGGGTTCTGCAGGGTTCTGTAGGGGCCCGTAGAGTTCCGTAGTGGCTGGTAAAGTTCCGTAGGGCCCTGTGGGGTTCTGTATGGACCTGTAGGGTTCTGTAGGGGCCTGCAGGCTTCTGTAAGTGCCCACAGGTGTCTGTAGGGTTTCGTACGGGTCTGTAGGGTTCCGTAGGCACCTGCAGTGTTCTGTAGGAGCCCATAGGGTTTTAGTGATATTCCGTTGTGTTGCTAAGGGTCTTGTAGAGTGCTGTCGGGTCCTGGAGTATTCTGTAGGGTTCCAGAGGGGCTCGTAGGGTTCCGTCAAAATCTGTAGGCTTCCCTAGGGGCCCGTGGAGTCCCGTAGATTTCCGTAGGGGCCTGTAGGGTTGTGTAAGTGCCCGCAGGGGTTGGTAGGAGCTTCTAGGGTGCCATAAGTTTCCAGAGGGTTGTGTAGGGTTCCGTAGGGGCCTGTGGTGTTCCCTAGGGGCCTCTAGAGTCTCGTACCGTTCCGTAGGGGCCTGTAGTGTTCCCTAGGGGCCTGTAGACTCTCGTACGGTTCCGTAGGGGCCTGTAGTGTTCCCTAGGGGCCTGTAGAGTCTCGTACAGTTCCGTAGGGTCCTGTAGGTTTCCATAAGCGCCCGCAGAGGTCTGAAGGGGCCCGTACTGTTCCGTAAGGATCCATAGGGTTCCGTAGAGCTTCGTAGGTTCCCTAGAGGCCTGTAGAGTACCACAGGAGCAAGTAGTGTTCTGTTGGGGCCCGTAGGGTTTTAGTGAGGTTCTGTTGTGTCGCTAAGGGTCTTGTAGAGTGCTGTCGGGTCCTGGAGTATTCTGTAGGGTTCCAGAGGGGCTCGTAGGGTTCCGTCAAAATCTGTACGCTTCCCTAGGGGCCCATAGAGTCCCGTAGGGACCTGTAGGGTTGTGTAAGTGCCCGCAGGGGTTGGTAGGAGCTTGTAGGGTGCCATAAGTTTCCAGAGGGTTGTGTAGGGTTCCGTAGGGGCCTGTGGTGTTCCCTAGGGGCCTGTAGAGTCTCGTACGGTTCCGTAGGGGCCTGTGGTGTTCCCTAGGGTCCTGTAGAGTCTTGTACAGTTCCGTAGGGTCCTGTAGGTTTCCATAAGCGCCCGCAGAGGTCTGAAGGGGCCCGTCCTGTTCCGTAAGGATCCACAGGGCTCCATAGAGCTTCGTAGGTTTCCTAGAGGCCTGTAGAGTACCGCAGGAGCCAGTAGTGTTCTGTAGGGGCCCGTAGGGTTCCTTCCATAGGGGCTGGCAGTGTTCCGTAGGGGCCTCTAGGATTGTGTAAGTGCCCGCAGGAGTCTGTAGGAGTCTGTGGGATTCTGTAAGGTTCCGGAGGGTTCTGCAGGGTTCCGTAGGGGCCCGTAGAGTTCCGTAGTGGCTGGTAAAGTTCCCTAGGGCCCTGTGGGGTTCTGTATGGACCTGTAGGGTTCCGTAGGGGCCTGCAGGGTTCTGTAAGTGCCCGCAGGTGTCTGTAGGGTTCCGTAGGGGCTTGCAGGGTTTCGTAGGCACCTGCAGTGTTCTGTAGGAGCCCATAGGGTTTTAGTGAGGTTCCGTTGTGTTGCTAAGGGTCTTGTAGAGTGCTGTCGGGTCCTGGAGTATTCTGTAGGGTTCCAGAGGGGCTCGTAGGGTTCCGTCAAAATCTGTAGGCTTCCCTAGGGGCCCATAGAGTCCCGTAGATTTCCGTAGGGGCCTGTAGGGTTGTGTAAGTGCCCGCAGGGGTTGGTAGGAGCTTGTAGGGTGCCATAAGTTTCCAGAGGGTTGTGTAGGGTTCCGTAGGGGCCTGTGGTGTTCCCTAGGGGCCTGTAGAGTCTCGTACCGTTCCGTAGGGGCCTGTAGTGTTCCCTAGGGGCCTGTAGAGTCTCGTACAGTTCCGTAGGGTCCTGTAGGTTTCCATAAGCGCCCGCAGAGGTCTGAAGGGGCCCGTACTGTTCCGTAAGGATCCATAGGGTTCCGTAGAGCTTCGTAGGTTCCCTAGAGGCCTGTAGAGTACCGCAGGAGCCAGTAGTGTTCTGTAGGGGCCCGTAGGGTTCCTTCCGTAGGGGCTGGTAGTGTTCCGTAGGGGCCTGTAGGGTTGTGTAAGTGCCCGCAGCAGTCTGTAGGAGTCTGTGGGATTCTGTAAGGTTCCGGAGGGTTCTGCAGGGTTCTGTAGGGGCCCGTAGAGTTCCGTAGTGGCTGGTAAAGTTCCGTAGGGCCCTGTGGGGTTCTGTATGGACCTGTAGGGTTCTGTAGGGGCCTGCAGGGTTCTGTAAGTGCCCACAGGTGTCTGTAGGGTTTCGTACGGGTCTGTAGGGTTCCGTAGGCACCTGCAGTGTTCTGTAGGAGCCCATAGGGTTTTAGTGATGTTCCGTTGTGTTGCTAAGGGTCTTGTAGAGTGCTGTCGGGTCCTGGAGTATTCTGTAGGGTTCCAGAGGGGCTCGTAGGGTTCCGTCAAAATCTGTAGGCTTCCCTAGGGGCCCGTGGAGTCCCGAAGATTTCCGTAGGGACCTGTAGGGTTGTGTAAGTGCCCGCAGGGGTTGGTAGGAGGTTGTAGGGTGCCATAAGTTTCCAGAGGGTTGTGTAGGGTTCCGTAGGGGCCTGTGGTGTTCCCTAGGGGCCTCTAGAGTCTCGTACGGTTCCTTGGGGCCTGTGGTGTTCCCTAGGGTTCTGTAGAATCTCGTACAGTTCCGTAGGGTCCTGTAGGTTTCCATAAGCGCCCGCAGAGGTCTGAAGGGGCCCGTCCTGTTCCGTAAGGATCCACAGGGCTCCATAGAGCTTCGTAGGTTTCCTAGAGGCCTGTAGAGTACCGCAGGAGCCAGTAGTGTTCTGTAGGGGCCCGTAGGGTTCCTTCCATAGGGGCTGGCAGTGTTCCGTAGGGGCCTCTAGGATTGTGTAAGTGCCCGCAGGAGTCTGTAGGAGTCTGTGGGATTCTGTAAGGTTCCGGAGGGTTCTGCAGGGTTCCGTAGGGGCCCGTAGAGTTCCGTAGTGGCTGGTAAAGTTCCCTAGGGCCCTGTGGGGTTCTGTATGGACCTGTAGGGTTCCGTAGGGGCCTGCAGGGTTCTGTAAGTGCCCGCAGGTGTCTGTAGGGTTCCGTAGGGGCCTGCAGGGTTTCGTAGGCACCTGCAGTGTTCTGTAGGAGCCCATAGGGTTTTAGTGAGGTTCCGTTGTGTTGCTAAGGGTCTTGTAGAGTGCTGTCGGGTCCTGGAGTATTCTGTAGGGTTCCAGAGGGGCTCGTAGGGTTCCGTCAAAATCTGTAGGCTTCCCTAGGGGCCCATAGAGTCCCGTAGATTTCCGTAGGGGCCTGTAGGGTTGTGTAAGTGCCCGCAGGGGTTGGTAGGAGCTTGTAGGGTGCCATAAGTTTCCAGAGGGTTGTGTAGGGTTCCGTAGGGGCCTGTGGTGTTCCCTAGGGGCCTGTAGAGTCTCGTACCGTTCCGTAGGGGCCTGTAGTGTTCCCTAGGGGCCTGTAGAGTCTCGTACAGTTCCGTAGGGTCCTGTAGGTTTCCATAAGCGCCCGCAGAGGTCTGAAGGGGCCCGTACTGTTCCGTAAGGATCCATAGGGTTCCGTAGAGCTTCGTAGGTTCCCTAGAGGCCTGTAGAGTACCGCAGGAGCCAGTAGTGTTCTGTAGGGGCCCGTAGGGTTCCTTCCGTAGGGGCTGGTAGTGTTCCGTAGGGGCCTGTAGGGTTGTGTAAGTGCCCGCAGCAGTCTGTAGGAGTCTGTGGGATTCTGTAAGGTTCCGGAGGGTTCTGCAGGGTTCTGTAGGGGCCCGTAGAGTTCCGTAGTGGCTGGTAAAGTTCCGTAGGGCCCTGTGGGGTTCTGTATGGACCTGTAGGGTTCTGTAGGGGCCTGCAGGGTTCTGTAAGTGCCCACAGGTGTCTGTAGGGTTTCGTACGGGTCTGTAGGGTTCCGTAGGCACCTGCAGTGTTCTGTAGGAGCCCATAGGGTTTTAGTGATATTCCGTTGTGTTGCTAAGGGTCTTGTAGAGTGCTGTCGGGTCCTGGAGTATTCTGTAGGGTTCCAGAGGGGCTCGTAGGGTTCCGTCAAAATCTGTAGGCTTCCCTAGGGGCCCGTGGAGTCCCGTAGATTTCCGTAGGGACCTGTAGGGTTGTGTAAGTGCCCGCAGGGGTTGGTAGGAGCTTGTAGGGTGCCATAAGTTTCCAGAGGGTTGTGTAGGGTTCCGTAGGGGCCTGTGGTGTTTCCTAGGGGCCTGTAGAGTCTCGTACCGTTCCGTAGTGGCCTGTAGTGTTCCCTAGGGGCCTGTAGAGTCTCGTACAGTTCCGTAGGGTCCTGTAGGTTTCCATAAGCGCCCGCAGAGGTCTGAAGGGGCCCGTCCTGTTCCGTAAGGATCCACAGGGCTCCATATAGCTTCGTAGGTTTCCTAGAGGCCTGTAGAGTACCGCAGGAGCCAGTAGTGTTCTGTAGGGGCCCGTAGGGTTCCTTCCATAGGGGCTGGCAGTGTTCCGTAGGGGCCTCTAGGGTTGTGTAAGTGCCCGCAGGAGTCTGTAGGAGTCTGTGGGATTCTGTAAGGTTCCAGAGGGTTCTGCAGGGTTCCGTAGGGGCCCGTAGAGTTCCGTAGTGGCTGGTAAAGTTCCCTAGGGCCCTGTGGGGTTCTGTATGGACCTGTAGGGTTCCGTAGGGGCCTGCAGGGTTCTGTAAGTGCCCGCAGGTGTCTGTAGGGTTCCGTAGGCGCCTGCAGGGTTTCGTAGGCACCTGCAGTGTTCTGTAGGAGCCCATAGGGTTTTAGTGAGGTTCCGTTGTGTTGCTAAGGGTCTTGTAGAGTGCTGTCGGGTCCTGGAGTATTCTGTAGGGTTCCAGAGGGGCTCGTAGGGTTCCGTCGAAATCTGTAGGCTTCCCTAGGGGCCCGTGGAGTCCCGTAGATTTCCGTAGGGACCTGTAGGGTTGTGTAAGTGCTCGCAGGGGTTGGTAGGAGCTTGTAGGGTGCCATATGTTTCCAGAGGGTTGTGTAGGGTTCCGTAGGGGCCTGTGGTGTTCCCTAGGGGCCTGTAGAGTCTCGTACCGTTCCGTAGGGTCCTGTAGGTTTCCATAAGCGCCCGCAGAGGTCTGAAGGGGCCCGTACTGTTCCGTAAGGATCCATAGGGTTCCGTAGAGCTTCGTAGGTTCCCTAGAGGCCTGTAGAGTACTGCAGGAGCCAGTAGTGTTCTGTAGGGGCCCGTAGGGTTCCTTCCATAGGGGCTGGCAGTGTTCCGTAGGGTCCTCTAGGGTTGAGTAAGTGCCCGCAGGAGTCTGTAGGAATCCGTGGGATTCTGTAAGGTTCCGGAGGGTTCTGCAGGGTTCCGTAGGGGCCCGTAGAGTTCCGTAGTGGCTGGTAAAGTTCCGTAGGGCCCTGTACCGTTCCGTAACTGCCTGCAAGGATCTTTAGGCTTCCGTAGGGGCTGGTAGGGTTCCATAAAGTTCCGTGGGTTCCTGCAGAGTTCTGCAAGTGCCCGCAAGGGCCTGTAGGGGCCCACAGTGTTTCTGTCAGGTTCCGTAGAGTTCCGTAGGGGCCATAGGTTTCCGTAGCGGCTGGTAGTATTCCGTAGGGGTCTGTAGGGTTCCCTAGGGGCCTGCAGTGTTCTGTAGGAGCCCATAGGGTTTTAGTGAGGTTCTGTTGTGTCGCTAAGGGTCTTGTAGAGTGCTGTCGGGTCCTGGAGTATTCTGTAGGGTTCCAGAGGGGCTCGTAGGGTTCCGTCAAAATCTGTAGGCTTCCCTAGGGGCCCATAGAGTCCCGTAGGGACCTGTAGGGTTGTGTAAGTGCCCGCAGGGGTTGGTAGGAGCTTCTAGGGTGCCATAAGTTTCCAGAGGGTTGTGTAGGGTTCCGTAGGGGCCTGTGGTGTTCCCTAGGGGCCTGTAGAGTCTCGTACGGTTCCGTAGGGGCCTGTGGTGTTCCCTAGGGTCCTGTAGAGTCTTGTACAGTTCCGTAGGGTCCTGTAGGTTTCCATAAGCGCCCGCAGAGGTCTGAAGGGGCCCGTCCTGTTCCGTAAGGATCCACAGGGCTCCATAGAGCTTCGTAGGTTTCCTAGAGGCCTGTAGAGTACCGCAGGAGCCAGTAGTGTTCTGTAGGGGCCCGTAGGGTTCCTTCCATAGGGGCTGGCAGTGTTCCGTAGGGGCCTCTAGGGTTGTGTAAGTGCCCGCAGCAGTCTGTAGGAGTCTGTGGGATTCTGTAAGGTTCCGGAGGGTTCTGCAGGGTTCCGTAGGGGCCCGTAGAGTTCCGTAGTGGCTGGTAAAGTTCCCTAGGGCCCTGTGGGGTTCTGTATGGACCTGTAGGGTTCCGTAGGGGCCTGCAGGGTTCTGTAAGTGCCCGCAGGTGTCTGTAGGGTTCCGTAGGCGCCTGCAGGGTTTCGTAGGCACCTGCAGTGTTCTGTAGGAGCCCATAGGGTTTTAGTGAGGTTCCGTTGTGTTGCTAAGGGTCTTGTAGAGTGCTGTCGGGTCCTGGAGTATTCTGTAGGGTTCCAGAGGGGCTCGTAGGGTTCCGTCGAAATCTGTAGGCTTCCCTAGGGGCCCGTGGAGTCCCGTAGATTTCCGTAGGGACCTGTAGGGTTGTGTAAGTGCCCGCAGGGGTTGGTAGGAGCTTCTAGGGTGCCATAAGTTTCCAGAGGGTTGTGTAGGGTTCCGTAGGGGCCTGTGGTGTTCCCTAGGGGCCTGTAGAGTCTCGTACCGTTCCGTAGGGGCCTGTAGTGTTCCCTAGGGGCCTGTAGAGTCTCGTACAGTTCCGTAGGGTCCTGTAGGTTTCCATAAGCGCCCGCAGAGGTCTGAAGGGGCCCGTACTGTTCCGTAAGGATCCACAGGGCTCCATAGAGCTTCGTAGGTTTCCTAGAGGCCTGTAGAGTACCGCAGGAGCCAGTAGTGTTCTGTAGGGGCCCGTAGGGTTCCTTCCATAGGGGCTGGCAGTGTTCCGTAGGGGCCTCTAGGGTTGTGTAAGTGCCCGCAGGAGTCTGTAGGAGTCTGTGGGATTCTGTAAGGTTCCGGAGGGTTCTGCAGGGTTCCGTAGGGGCCCGTAGAGTTCCGTAGTGGCTGGTAAAGTTCCCTAGGGCCCTGTGGGGTTCTGTATGGACCTGTAGGGTTCCGTAGGGGCCTGCAGGGTTCTGTAAGTGCCCGCAGGTGTCTGTAGGGTTCCGTAGGGGCCTGCAGGGTTTCGTAGGCACCTGCAGTGTTCTGTAGGAGCCCATAGGGTTTTAGTGAGGTTCCGTTGTGTTGCTAAGGGTCTTGTAGAGTGCTGTCGGGTCCTGGAGTATTCTGTAGGGTTCCAGAGGGGCTCGTAGGGTTCCGTCAAAATCTGTAGGCTTCCCTAGGGGCCCATAGAGTCCCGTAGGGACCTGTAGGGTTGTGTAAGTGCCCGCAGGGGTTGGTAGGAGCTTGTAGGGTGCCATAAGTTTCCAGAGGGTTGTGTAGGGTTCCGTAGGGGCTTGTGGTGTTCCCTAGGGGCCTGTAGAGTCTCGTACGGTTCCGTAGGGGCCTGTGGTGTTCCCTAGGGGCCTGTAGAGTCTTGTACAGTTCCGTAGGGTCCTGTAGGTTTCCATAAGCGCCCGCAGAGGTCTGAAGGGGCCCGTCCTGTTCCGTAAGGATCCACAGGGCCCCATAGAGCTTCGTAGGTTTCCTAGAGGCCTGTAGAGTACCGCAGGAGCCAGTAGTGTTCTGTAGGGGCCCGTAGGGTTCCTTCCATAGGGGCTGGCAGTGTTCCGTAGGGGCCTCTAGGATTGTGTAAGTGCCTGCAGGAGTCTGTAGGAGTCTGTGGGATTCTGTAAGGTTCCGGAGGGTTCTGCAGGATTCCGTAGGGGCCCGTAGAGTTCCGTAGTGGCTGGTAAAGTTCCCTAGGGCCCTGTGGGGTTCTGTATGGACCTGTAGGGTTCCGTAGGGGCCTGCAGGGTTCTGTAAGTGCCCGCAGGTGTCTGTAGGGTTCCGTAGGGGCCTGCAGGGTTTCGTAGGCACCTGCAGTGTTCTGTAGGAGCCCATAGGGTTTTAGTGAGGTTCCGTTGTGTTGCTAAGGGTCTTGTAGAGTGCTGTCGGGTCCTGGAGTATTCTGTAGGGTTCCAGAGGGGCTCGTAGGGTTCCGTCGAAATCTGTAGGCTTCCCTAGGGGCCCGTGGAGTCCCGTAGATTTCCGTAGGGACCTGTAGGGTTGTGTAAGTGCCCGCAGGGGTTGGTAGGAGCTTGTAGGGTGCCATAAGTTTCCAGAGGGTTGTGTAGGGTTCCGTAGGGGCCTGTGGTGTTCCCTAGGGGCCTGTAGAGTCTCGTACGGTTCCGTAGGGGCCTGTAGTGTTCCCTAGGGGCCTGTAGAGTCTCGTACAGTTCCGTAGGGTCCTGTAGGTTTCCATAAGCGCCCGCAGAGGTCTGAAGGGGCCCGTACTGTTCCGTAAGGATCCACAGGGCTCCATAGAGCTTCGTAGGTTTCCTAGAGGCCTGTAGAGTACCGCAGGAGCCAGTAGTGTTCTGTAGGGGCCCGTAGGGTTCCTTCCATAGGGGCTGGCAGTGTTCCGTAGGGGCCTCTAGGGTTGTGTAAGTGCCCGCAGCAGTCTGTAGGAGTCTGTGGGATTCTGTAAGGTTCCAGAGGGTTCTGCAGGGTTCCGTAGGGGCCCGTAGAGTTCCGTAGTGGCTGGTAAAGTTCCCTAGGGCCCTGTGGGGTTCTGTATGGACCTGTAGGGTTCCGTAGGGGCCTGCAGGGTTCTGTAAGTGCCCGCAGGTGTCTGTAGGGTTCCGTAGGGGCCTGCAGGGTTTCGTAGGCACCTGCAGTGTTCTGTAGGAGCCCATAGGGTTTTAGTGAGGTTCCGTTGTGTTGCTAAGGGTCTTGTAGAGTGCTGTCGGGTCCTGGAGTATTCTGTAGGGTTCCAGAGGGGCTCGTAGGGTTCCGTCGAAATCTGTAGGCTTCCCTAGGGGCCCATAGAGTCCCGTAGATTTCCGTAGGGGCCTGTAGGGTTGTGTAAGTGCCCGCAGGGGTTGGTAGGAGCTTGTAGGGTGCCATATGTTTCCGGAGGGTTGTGTAGGGTTCCGTAGGGGCCTGTGGTGTTCCCTAGGGGCCTCTAGAGTCTCGTACGGTTCCGTAGGGGCCTGTAGTGTTCCCTAGGGGCCTGTAGAGTCTCGTACAGTTCCGTAGGGTCCTGTAGGTTTCCATAAGCGCCCGCAGAGGTCTGAAGGGGCCCGTACTGTTCCGTAAGGATCCATAGGGTTCCGTAGAGCTTCGTAGGTTCCCTAGAGGCCTGTAGAGTACTGCAGGAGCCAGTAGTGTTCTGTAGGGGCCCGTAGGGTTCCTTCCATAGGGGCTGGCAGTGTTCCGTAGGGGCCTCTAGGGTTGTGTAAGTGCCTGCAGGAGTCTGTAGGAATCCGTGGGATTCTGTAAGGTTCCGGAGGGTTCTGCAGGGTTCCGTAGGGGCCCGTAGAGTTCCGTAGTGGCTGGTAAAGTTCCGTAGGGCCCTGTGGGGTTCTGTATGGACCTGTAGGGTTCTGTAGGGGCCTGCAGGGTTCTGTAAGTGCCCGCAGGTGTCTGTAGGGTTCCGTAGGGGTCTGTAGGGTTCCGTAGGCGCCTGCAGAGTTCTGTAGGAGCCCATAGGGTTTTAGTGAGGTTCCGTTGTGTTGCTAAGGGTCTTGTAGAGTGCTGTCGGGTCCTGGAGTATTCTGTAGGGTTCCAGAGGGGCTCGTAGGGTTCCGTCGAAATCTGTAGGCTTCCCTAGGGGCCCGTGGAGTCCCGTAGATTTCCGTAGGGACCTGTAGGGTTGTGTAAGTGCCCGCAGGGGTTGGTAGGAGCTTCTAGGGTGCCATAAGTTTCCAGAGGGTTGTGTAGGGTTCCGTAGGGGCCTGTGGTGTTCCCTAGGGGCCTGTAGAGTCTCGTACCGTTCCGTAGGGGCCTGTAGTGTTCCCCAGGGGCCTGTAGAGTCTCGTACAGTTCCGTAGGGTCCTGTAGGTTTCCATAAGCGCCCGCAGAGGTCTGAAGGGGCCCGTACTGTTCCGTAAGGATCCACAGGGCTCCATAGAGCTTCGTAGGTTTCCTAGAGGCCTGTAGAGTACCGCAGGAGCCAGTAGTGTTCTGTAGGGGCCCGTAGGGTTCCTTCCATAGGGGCTGGCAGTGTTCCGTAGGGGCCTCTAGGGTTGTGTAAGTGCCCGCAGCAGTCTGTAGGAGTCTGTGGGATTCTGTAAGGTTCCGGAGGGTTCTGCAGGGTTCCGTAGGGGCCCGTAGAGTTCCGTAGTGGCTGGTAAAGTTCCCTAGGGCCCTGTGGGGTTCTGTATGGACCTGTAGGGTTCCGTAGGGGCCTGCAGGGTTCTGTAAGTGCCCGCAGGTGTCTGTAGGGTTCCGTAGGGGCCTGCAGGGTTTCGTAGGCACCTGCAGTGTTCTGTAGGAGCCCATAGGGTTTTAGTGAGGTTCCGTTGTGTTGCTAAGGGTCTTGTAGAGTGCTGTCGGGTCCTGGAGTATTCTGTAGGGTTCCAGAGGGGCTCGTAGGGTTCCGTCGAAATCTGTAGGCTTCCCTAGGGGCCCATAGAGTCCCGTAGATTTCCGTAGGGGCCTGTAGGGTTGTGTAAGTGCCCGCAGGGGTTGGTAGGAGCTTGTAGGGTGCCATATGTTTCCGGAGGGTTGTGTAGGGTTCCGTAGGGGCCTGTGGTGTTCCCTAGGGGCCTCTAGAGTCTCGTACCGTTCCGTAGGGGCCTGTAGTGTTCCCTAGGGGCCTGTAGAGTCTCGTACAGTTCCGTAGGGTCCTGTAGGTTTCCATAAGCGCCCGCAGAGGTCTGAAGGGGCCCGTACTGTTCCGTAAGGATCCATAGGGTTCCGTAGAGCTTCGTAGGTTCCCTAGAGGCCTGTAGAGTACTGCAGGAGCCAGTAGTGTTCTGTAGGGGCCCGTAGGGTTCCTTCCATAGGGGCTGGCAGTGTTCCGTAGGGGCCTCTAGGGTTGTGTAAGTGCCTGCAGGAGTCTGTAGGAATCCGTGGGATTCTGTAAGGTTCCGGAGGGTTCTGCAGGGTTCCGTAGGGGCCCGTAGAGTTCCGTAGTGGCTGGTAAAGTTCCGTAGGGCCCTGTGGGGTTCTGTATGGACCTGTAGGGTTCTGTAGGGGCCTGCAGGGTTCTGTAAGTGCCCGCAGGTGTCTGTAGGGTTCCGTAGGGGTCTGTAGGGTTCCGTAGGCACCTGCAGTGTTCTGTAAGAGCCCATAGGGTTTTAGTGAGGTTCTGTTGTGTTGCTAAGGGTCTTGTAGAGTGCTGTCGGGTCCTGGAGTAATCTGTAGGGTTCCAGAGGGGCTCGTAGGGTTCCGTTGAAATCTGTAGGCTTCCTTAGGGGCATGTGGAGTCCCGTAGATTTCCGTAGGGACCTGTAGGGTTGTGTAAGTGCCCGCAGGGGTTGGTAGGAGCTTGTAGGGTGCCATAAGTTTCCAGAGGGTTGTGTAGGGTTCCGTAGGGGCCTGTGGTGTTCCCTAGGGGCCTCTAGAGTCTCGTACCGTTCCGTAGGGGCCTGTATTGTTCCCTAGGGGCCTGTAGAGTCTCGTACAGTTCCGTAGGGTCCTGTAGGTTTCCATAAGCGCCCACAGAGGTCTGAAGGGGCCCGTACTGTTCCGTAAGGATCCATAGGGTTCCGTAGAGCTTCGTAGGTTCCCTAGAGGCCTGTAGAGTACCGCAGGAGCCAGTAGTGTTCTGTAGGGGCCCGTAGGGTTCCTTCCGTAGGGGCTGGTAGTGTTCCGTAGGGGCCTGTAGGGTTGTGTAAGTGCCCGCAGCAGTCTGTAGGAGTCTGTGGGATTCTGTAAGGTTCCGGAGGGTTCTGCAGGGTTCTGTAGGGGCCCGTAGAGTTCCGTAGTGGCTGGTAAAGTTCCGTAGGGCCCTGTGGGGTTCTGTATGGACCTGTAGGGTTCTGTAGGGGCCTGCAGGGTTCTGTAAGTGCCCACAGGTGTCTGTAGGGTTTCGTACGGGTCTGTAGGGTTCCGTAGGCACCTGCAGTGTTCTGTAGGAGCCCATAGGGTTTTAGTGAGGTTCCGTTGTGTTGCTAAGGGTCTTGTAGAGTGCTGTCGGGTCCTGGAGTATTCTGTAGGGTTCCAGAGGGGCTCGTAGGGTTCCGTCAAAATCTGTAGGCTTCCCTAGAGGCCCATAGAGTCCCGTAGATTTCCGTAGGGGCCTGTAGGGTTGTGTAAGTGCTCGCAGGGGTTGGTAGGAGCTTGTAGGGTGCCATATGTTTCCAGAGGGTTGTGTAGGGTTCCGTAGGGGCCTGTGGTGTTCCCTAGGGGCCTGTAGAGTCTCGTACCGTTCCGTAGGGTCCTGTAGGTTTCCATAAGCGCCCGCAGAGGTCTGAAGGGGCCCGTACTGTTCCGTAAGGATCCATAGGGTTCCGTAGAGCTTCGTAGGTTCCCTAGAGGCCTGTAGAGTACTGCAGGAGCCAGTAGTGTTCTGTAGGGGCCCGTAGGGTTCCTTCCATAGGGGCTGGCAGTGTTCCGTAGGGTCCTCTAGGGTTGAGTAAGTGCCCGCAGGAGTCTGTAGGAATCCGTGGGATTCTGTAAGGTTCCGGAGGGTTCTGCAGGGTTCCGTAGGGGCCCGTAGAGTTCCGTAGTGGCTGGTAAAGTTCCGTAGGGCCCTGTACCGTTCCGTAACTGCCTGCAAGGATCTTTAGGCTTCCGTAGGGGCTGGTAGGGTTCCATAAAGTTCCGTGGGTTCCTGCAGAGTTCTGCAAGTGCCCGCAAGGGCCTGTAGGGGCCCACAGTGTTTCTGTCAGGTTCCGTAGAGTTCCGTAGGGGCCATAGGTTTCCGTAGCGGCTGGTAGTATTCCGTAGGGGTCTGTAGGGTTCCCTAGGGGCCTGCAGTGTTCTGTAGGAGCCCATAGGGTTTTAGTGAGGTTCTGTTGTGTCGCTAAGGGTCTTGTAGAGTGCTGTCGGGTCCTGGAGTATTCTGTAGGGTTCCAGAGGGGCTCGTAGGGTTCCGTCAAAATCTGTAGGCTTCCCTAGGGGCCCATAGAGTCCCGTAGGGACCTGTAGGGTTGTGTAAGTGCCCGCAGGGGTTGGTAGGAGCTTCTAGGGTGCCATAAGTTTCCAGAGGGTTGTGTAGGGTTCCGTAGGGGCCTGTGGTGTTCCCTAGGGGCCTGTAGAGTCTCGTACGGTTCCGTAGGGGCCTGTGGTGTTCCCTAGGGTCCTGTAGAGTCTTGTACAGTTCCGTAGGGTCCTGTAGGTTTCCATAAGCGCCCGCAGAGGTCTGAAGGGGCCCGTCCTGTTCCGTAAGGATCCACAGGGCTCCATAGAGCTTCGTAGGTTTCCTAGAGGCCTGTAGAGTACCGCAGGAGCCAGTAGTGTTCTGTAGGGGCCCGTAGGGTTCCTTCCATAGGGGCTGGCAGTGTTCCGTAGGGGCCTCTAGGGTTGTGTAAGTGCCCGCAGCAGTCTGTAGGAGTCTGTGGGATTCTGTAAGGTTCCGGAGGGTTCTGCAGGGTTCCGTAGGGGCCCGTAGAGTTCCGTAGTGGCTGGTAAAGTTCCCTAGGGCCCTGTGGGGTTCTGTATGGACCTGTAGGGTTCCGTAGGGGCCTGCAGGGTTCTGTAAGTGCCCGCAGGTGTCTGTAGGGTTCCGTAGGCGCCTGCAGGGTTTCGTAGGCACCTGCAGTGTTCTGTAGGAGCCCATAGGGTTTTAGTGAGGTTCCGTTGTGTTGCTAAGGGTCTTGTAGAGTGCTGTCGGGTCCTGGAGTATTCTGTAGGGTTCCAGAGGGGCTCGTAGGGTTCCGTCGAAATCTGTAGGCTTCCCTAGGGGCCCGTGGAGTCCCGTAGATTTCCGTAGGGACCTGTAGGGTTGTGTAAGTGCCCGCAGGGGTTGGTAGGAGCTTCTAGGGTGCCATAAGTTTCCAGAGGGTTGTGTAGGGTTCCGTAGGGGCCTGTGGTGTTCCCTAGGGGCCTGTAGAGTCTCGTACCGTTCCGTAGGGGCCTGTAGTGTTCCCTAGGGGCCTGTAGAGTCTCGTACAGTTCCGTAGGGTCCTGTAGGTTTCCATAAGCGCCCGCAGAGGTCTGAAGGGGCCCGTACTGTTCCGTAAGGATCCACAGGGCTCCATAGAGCTTCGTAGGTTTCCTAGAGGCCTGTAGAGTACCGCAGGAGCCAGTAGTGTTCTGTAGGGGCCCGTAGGGTTCCTTCCATAGGGGCTGGCAGTGTTCCGTAGGGGCCTCTAGGGTTGTGTAAGTGCCCGCAGGAGTCTGTAGGAGTCTGTGGGATTCTGTAAGGTTCCGGAGGGTTCTGCAGGGTTCCGTAGGGGCCCGTAGAGTTCCGTAGTGGCTGGTAAAGTTCCCTAGGGCCCTGTGGGGTTCTGTATGGACCTGTAGGGTTCCGTAGGGGCCTGCAGGGTTCTGTAAGTGCCCGCAGGTGTCTGTAGGGTTCCGTAGGGGCCTGCAGGGTTTCGTAGGCACCTGCAGTGTTCTGTAGGAGCCCATAGGGTTTTAGTGAGGTTCCGTTGTGTTGCTAAGGGTCTTGTAGAGTGCTGTCGGGTCCTGGAGTATTCTGTAGGGTTCCAGAGGGGCTCGTAGGGTTCCGTCAAAATCTGTAGGCTTCCCTAGGGGCCCATAGAGTCCCGTAGGGACCTGTAGGGTTGTGTAAGTGCCCGCAGGGGTTGGTAGGAGCTTGTAGGGTGCCATAAGTTTCCAGAGGGTTGTGTAGGGTTCCGTAGGGGCTTGTGGTGTTCCCTAGGGGCCTGTAGAGTCTCGTACGGTTCCGTAGGGGCCTGTGGTGTTCCCTAGGGGCCTGTAGAGTCTTGTACAGTTCCGTAGGGTCCTGTAGGTTTCCATAAGCGCCCGCAGAGGTCTGAAGGGGCCCGTCCTGTTCCGTAAGGATCCACAGGGCCCCATAGAGCTTCGTAGGTTTCCTAGAGGCCTGTAGAGTACCGCAGGAGCCAGTAGTGTTCTGTAGGGGCCCGTAGGGTTCCTTCCATAGGGGCTGGCAGTGTTCCGTAGGGGCCTCTAGGATTGTGTAAGTGCCTGCAGGAGTCTGTAGGAGTCTGTGGGATTCTGTAAGGTTCCGGAGGGTTCTGCAGGATTCCGTAGGGGCCCGTAGAGTTCCGTAGTGGCTGGTAAAGTTCCCTAGGGCCCTGTGGGGTTCTGTATGGACCTGTAGGGTTCCGTAGGGGCCTGCAGGGTTCTGTAAGTGCCCGCAGGTGTCTGTAGGGTTCCGTAGGGGCCTGCAGGGTTTCGTAGGCACCTGCAGTGTTCTGTAGGAGCCCATAGGGTTTTAGTGAGGTTCCGTTGTGTTGCTAAGGGTCTTGTAGAGTGCTGTCGGGTCCTGGAGTATTCTGTAGGGTTCCAGAGGGGCTCGTAGGGTTCCGTCGAAATCTGTAGGCTTCCCTAGGGGCCCGTGGAGTCCCGTAGATTTCCGTAGGGACCTGTAGGGTTGTGTAAGTGCCCGCAGGGGTTGGTAGGAGCTTGTAGGGTGCCATAAGTTTCCAGAGGGTTGTGTAGGGTTCCGTAGGGGCCTGTGGTGTTCCCTAGGGGCCTGTAGAGTCTCGTACGGTTCCGTAGGGGCCTGTAGTGTTCCCTAGGGGCCTGTAGAGTCTCGTACAGTTCCGTAGGGTCCTGTAGGTTTCCATAAGCGCCCGCAGAGGTCTGAAGGGGCCCGTACTGTTCCGTAAGGATCCACAGGGCTCCATAGAGCTTCGTAGGTTTCCTAGAGGCCTGTAGAGTACCGCAGGAGCCAGTAGTGTTCTGTAGGGGCCCGTAGGGTTCCTTCCATAGGGGCTGGCAGTGTTCCGTAGGGGCCTCTAGGGTTGTGTAAGTGCCCGCAGCAGTCTGTAGGAGTCTGTGGGATTCTGTAAGGTTCCAGAGGGTTCTGCAGGGTTCCGTAGGGGCCCGTAGAGTTCCGTAGTGGCTGGTAAAGTTCCCTAGGGCCCTGTGGGGTTCTGTATGGACCTGTAGGGTTCCGTAGGGGCCTGCAGGGTTCTGTAAGTGCCCGCAGGTGTCTGTAGGGTTCCGTAGGGGCCTGCAGGGTTTCGTAGGCACCTGCAGTGTTCTGTAGGAGCCCATAGGGTTTTAGTGAGGTTCCGTTGTGTTGCTAAGGGTCTTGTAGAGTGCTGTCGGGTCCTGGAGTATTCTGTAGGGTTCCAGAGGGGCTCGTAGGGTTCCGTCGAAATCTGTAGGCTTCCCTAGGGGCCCATAGAGTCCCGTAGATTTCCGTAGGGGCCTGTAGGGTTGTGTAAGTGCCCGCAGGGGTTGGTAGGAGCTTGTAGGGTGCCATATGTTTCCGGAGGGTTGTGTAGGGTTCCGTAGGGGCCTGTGGTGTTCCCTAGGGGCCTCTAGAGTCTCGTACGGTTCCGTAGGGGCCTGTAGTGTTCCCTAGGGGCCTGTAGAGTCTCGTACAGTTCCGTAGGGTCCTGTAGGTTTCCATAAGCGCCCGCAGAGGTCTGAAGGGGCCCGTACTGTTCCGTAAGGATCCATAGGGTTCCGTAGAGCTTCGTAGGTTCCCTAGAGGCCTGTAGAGTACTGCAGGAGCCAGTAGTGTTCTGTAGGGGCCCGTAGGGTTCCTTCCATAGGGGCTGGCAGTGTTCCGTAGGGGCCTCTAGGGTTGTGTAAGTGCCTGCAGGAGTCTGTAGGAATCCGTGGGATTCTGTAAGGTTCCGGAGGGTTCTGCAGGGTTCCGTAGGGGCCCGTAGAGTTCCGTAGTGGCTGGTAAAGTTCCGTAGGGCCCTGTGGGGTTCTGTATGGACCTGTAGGGTTCCGTAGGGGCCTGCAGGGTTCTGTAAGTGCCCGCAGGTGTCTGTAGGGTTCCGTAGGGGCCTGCAGGTGCCT